>NC_056726.1:1366336933-1366589433 GCF_019279795.1 Protopterus annectens
TTTGGATTTTCCCAATTTGCTACCACCATCTTATCTGTGCTTAGTTTCATCCCATGTGTCTACAGTTTTGTATTCCATTCTCCTAACCTTTGCTGAAGATCTAACTCAGTCTGCCTGTAATGCCACATTGTCTGCATACAGCAACTTTGTTGATCTGTCCTCTCCGATCTGTTTGCTAATGTAATCCATCACCAGTATGAACAGCAGTGGGCTCAGAGCTGAATCCTGGAGTACACCCACTCCGACTGGGAATCCCTCTGTGAGGCCAAAGACTGTTCATACTTGAGTCATTGGGTCATTGTACATAGCCTGCACTAATTCTACCAATGTTTCTGGGACTTCAAACCACTGCAGTACTGCCCAGCTTAGCTTTCTTGGGACCTTGTCATATGCTTTCTCCAAGTCTAGGAATGCCCAGTTGGACTCTCTCCTCATCTCTAGCTTCTTCTCAGGTATCTGTCTCACTGCAAACATTGGGTCAGTTGTGCTGCATCCTGATCTGAATCTGAACTGCTCATCTCCCATCTTACATTCAACAGCTCTGCGTATCCGTTTCTCAATCACTCTCTCCCGAACATTCATGCAATTTAATAGGCATTTGATGCCTCTGTACTGCCCACAGTTGTAGATGTCCTCTTTGTTCTTGCACACTGGCATGAGTATACTTATTCTCCAGTCATCTGGAATACACCTTTCTCTCCACACTGTCATTAGTAGCCTCAGGAGCCATTTCTCCCCTATTTCACCCAGCAACTTTATCATGTCTTCTGTGACCTCATCTGAGCCTGCTTCTTTCCCTGCACACTGCCATTAGTACCCTCAGGAGCCATTTATCCCCTATCTCACCCAGCATCTTTATCATATCTGCTGTAACCTCATCTGAGCCTGCTGCTTTCCCTGACTTCATCTTCCTTAGTGCTGTTCTTACTTCTTCTAGGGTGGACTCCTCTTTTTCTCTCATTGTAGGCTGTTTCTGGGGCAGTTCAGCTTCTTTGGGGATTTTTCATTCAGAAGCTGCTAGAAACACTCCTTCCATCTGCTTTTGATGTCCTTTGGACTGGTGAGCAGGTCGTTGCTAGTGTTCCTTATGAAGGGTGTCTGACTATCTCCTTTATCTTTCTGTCTGATATAGTTTCTTTGTGCCACTTACTGATTCACTTTCCAGAAGTTGGTAAAGTGCCTTTGATGCCCTATTCTTTGCTATTACACCTTCATTCTTAGCGTCTTTGTTAGCCAACCTGTAGTCCTTCCTAGCTTGGTCAGCCTTTTCTCTCTCCCACTTTTTCCTGTGCTCATTCTTTTGATGACTTCCTGGATTCTGCATTCAACCACCAGCTTTTGTTATGTACCTTATTTCCACAGGGTTCAGTCCTGGGTCGTCTCCTGTTTGGTATCGATGTCTCTGAAGTACAGGCTAACACAGAAGGTCTGTGGCTAACTAAGTTCGTAGATAATTGCAAACTAGGAGCCATAATCAAAACTCCTAACGATGTGGACATACTATAAAAGGGCCTCGCTGAGACAGATGCCTGGTGTCAAAGCCATGGCCTCAAGTTCAATGCCAAAAAGTGCATTGTCATCCCCTTTGGTAAAAACTCTGTACCCATGAGCTACCACATAGGTGGTAGTCTACTTAACACCAAAAGTGTGATAAGAGACCTTGGGACACAGGTGGACAGTAGTCTCTCCTTTGATAATGAGATTGCCACAGTAGTCAGGAAATCCTTCTACGTGGCACACCTCATCACAAAAGGTTTCTCATCCAGGAAAAAAAGAGGTCATCTGTTCCCCTCTGCTCATCACACATTAGACCCATTATAGAGTACAACACACCTTTTGGTATGTACATCACAAGACATCTACAACAACTGGAAAGGCCTTAGAAATACCTCACAAAGAGGACTACTAGCCTCAAACAGCTGCTCAACGCAGACCTTCTCAAAAAACTCCAGCTTTACTCCATCGCATATCACCTATTCAGAGGCAATCTCTGCCTAACATACAAAGCTATGTCAAATCCAGAGCAGTTGGACATGCTCCACTTAAAGAAAATCCCAATCCCTCTGAGCTACACGCTCTAGTGATCTAAACCTTGTCACCACAATAAACAGAACATGCTGGAGGGATAGATTCCTGTCCCAGGGACTTCCCATACTCTGGAACAAACTACCTATCTATATCAAACAAAGCTCCTCATTAACAGTCTTCAAGAAAAGTTTTGATGATTGGATAGGAAATAGGAAATTTATCCCAAGTATCACCTCTGTGGCTCTGCTTGACAGGGGCACAGGAAAATAATTTTCTTGGGTGCCGAAAGCCAGGATACCTTTTTGGCTAGGCTTATATAGGCCCTAGAGCCAATAGCCTAGTACCTACTTATGAACCTGCCTATGACCTATGAACGTATATTGCACATGTTTGAATCTAGTGGTGTGTATCTTTTATTATTTTGTTCAGTATATAGTGGTTGCAGGCAACAATGGCATATTCAACGAATCTTGATGTGTTTCATACTAAATAGTGGTCACAAAATACCATAGACCTGTGTTGCAATATTTTGTTATGGTTTTGAGCTGAGTAGGTGAGGTTCATCTAGTAATTGTTGTAGTTCATTATGAGCATGCTCAGTGTAATAAGGCATTCTATTCAATGACAGCACAAAGTACAAGAAGTAATCAACGTTGCGGAATAATTATTTTCAGTTTGATAATTTGTAATATTTGTGCACATATTTTGTCAATGTGGTTTGTTACCCAGAATGTTCAAGGATATTAAGCTTACTGCACCCACTGTATTAGTAAGAGATTTGAAGTGAACAGAGATGGGATGTGGCAGTCAATGAATATTAGGTTAAATGATTGTTAGCCCCTTATGGCGTATGTAGTTTCTGCACAGGTTAGGTGATGTTTTAAAGTTTGTTTTTTGAGTACAATATTGGGTGGAATTTGCTGAGGCAAAGAGGGTAAAGACTGGTTTTGTAAAGGATTGCTGTGTTAAATAACATAATTATTTATTCCATATCCTGTTTATATAGGTTGAGCTGAGCCCATTAAGTAAATTGGACATGTATAAACATTTTGTAAATTCAAATTTTTTTATGTAAATGATTTATTACTCTTGCTTATTATTTCTGTTCAGATTACTGAAACTTGTTTTCTTGAAAAAATTGTACTAACACTTCCATTTACTACAAGATGTCATGTTATTCAAACTTTTTTGATGTTTAATATTTCTGTTTTTATGAAAATTAAACACTTTTAGTTCCTCACATAAAATTTTCATATAAGTGAATATATCAAGAAGATGTCTAAAGTTCTTTATATTACAATTTCCATATAAAAGACAAAGGGAATAGAAAAACCTTACATTGCCCTAAATGAGCAGTAGTTTGATTTTAATATAAAGTTTTAATCTCAAGCCTGAAATCATAACTGCAGAATATGCAAATCAGTTCCATGACTGCCAGGCCACATATCTAATTAGTTGTTTTTTTTTTTCTTTCCATCAGAGTTCATCCACTCCAATGTCATGTCCAAAGCTTCATTAGAAAACTGTGCTTGCATTTTGTTTTCCTGTTCAATATCTCAAGTAATATATTATAGTGTGCAAATGACAGTATAATAGATGCCAGTGCTAATGCTAACATCTTCTGATCATAAAATTGCATTGTATAATTAATTAATCACAATCTGCATATCCCATTCTTCATCTAAAGTTCAGTTCAGCTTATTTATTATCAAATAATTATAGCATAATGCAATCCAGCTTTGAAATTAAATGCATATTCTAAGTCAGGAGCACGGTTTAACAGGCAATAAGAAATGACCACACTTATGGAGAAATACAAGCTCTGCAGTTAGGAGCACTCATTCTGAAAATAACTGTCTTTCTGGTATATCATAATAAAGGTGCTTTAAGGGACGTAGCCTTGCTATTAATATTATGTACATGAGTGTGCTTCAATGAGAGTTTTCAACAATTTAAAGTATGTGCTATAGTTGCAAAACAACTTATAATTATGGAACTGTAATTGTACTTGAATAATTGTACCTACTTTGTACTTTTAGTGCAGCCAGTCTTGCTGATTCCAAACATAAATTAAATTCTATTCTTATTCTTATTCTATTATTGTGAAGAGAACATAGTAAATGTAACTGCCATAGCTCTGCAAACAATGGAGTGATGTCTTTTTTTAGAACAAAACAGCAACACATATTTAGCCACCTACATCAACATATAGCAATACGGCATTGCACATTATGTACAATACAGTGCTTACCATGCACAGGCATGTACAGGCACACATGTACACAAATATATATAGTTGCACAAACTGTTACATACTCAGATTTGAATTAGATACAGTACAGTTACAAAATCTAATATACTAGTTTTTCTCACTCATCCTTAAATGTTTTTATATTCAGATGGAAAGCAACACAATTATCACCTTTTTCCTAATGTTTCATATTTACATCTCATTAGCCACAGCAATATCTAGCCCTTTGCCCACCATTGCTCTTTATCTAATAAAACACTGCATAGATATGCACCTGCTAAATGCCACTATTTGACTCCTCCTCTTCTGCAGTATCTATCTTACATCCAGGAGTCCTCTCTTACCTTACTTACAACTAGCTACTTTACCATTCGGCTATGTTTCCCTCTCTGTCTTTCAAGTATCACATACACTCCCCTACACCATTTCATTTTTGTCCTGTCATATTGCCGTGTAAACTCTTTAAAGCATTTCTATACAATCTCACACAAGAGAGTGTCAACTCACCCTCTTCCTCTCACTCCTATCCTGTAACAATCTGTACTTTAACTAAGACTGCCACAAACTAGCCTAACTTCTGCTCTCTGGTGAGATTTTCCCCATGCCATCCCACCCTATGCATCAATAATTTCTGTCTCTGTCCCACTTCATTCCTCTCAGCTTCTCTCAAAACTCATAGACAGCTAGTTATAAGACATTGGAACCTGTACATTTCTACCGTATATAAAACTCCCAGCTCCTTCTCATACCAATGGCAGTTGCTTTGCAAATAGAGTCAGTGCCTCAGCAGGTTACACACTTGCCTTTGTTGCAGGAAGATCAGAAGGTCATGTACTCTACTCCCACATTAGGTATTTGGCATAATTTTTCCAATAATGCCACTGCAGCAGAAGGGGGGCAGATGGACTTCTGAGTGCCCTGTCTTTCAGATGAAACAATAAATTAAGGCACCATCTGCTTGGGTTGATGGCAGCTTTGGCTGATGTTAGAGCTCCCATGATACTTATTGCGAAAATTGAAGGGGATGTTCTCCAGTGGCCAGGCTAAATTTCTCCTTAGTAAATATGAATATCACCTTGGGTTTCACCTGAAAAGAGGGCTCTGGCCTAATGGGACTCACCCAGTCACCAAAAAAAATAAATAAAGCAGATCAATTTTGATTCAGTCTGGCATCTAATATCACATAAGTACATATGACAATAATAAATCTGCACTGGGTATACCTACCCTTAAACATAAATGTACCCCACATCCTTTCTCATTCCTGCAGCCATCTGTCATTTTTCTTCATGTCTTTTTCAAATTCCTGCGCATGTAAAATTGCCCCAGAATTCTTTTTCCTTTGATATATGTATATATATATGTATGCTCTCAAAACCCTGTTGACCACCATCCATCTCCTTATTTCAGACTTTCACATATGCCTGAAATATCCCTTGCACCCTGTAAAACTTCATTTAGCCTATCTTCTTTAACTTAGATTTTTCTCTTACTCTGCCCCTTGTCTTATAGCATCTTTCTTTCTCTTCTTGTGCATTTCCAATCATAACCAGCCCTTCTAACCCTTTTACCTTTGAGCACTGTCCAGGGCTAAGAACACCGCTGTCCACAACCCTTCCTGCAGGTCAACACCTTCCTCCCGGACTAAGCCACTTGCATCTTAATACAATATTTTAGATCAGCAGATCCTGTTTGGGCATCCTGCAGACTACTACAGCACCAGAAGTGAGAGAAAGAGACTTTTTGTCCTAACTGCAAGTACTTTTGGCTTAAACTGTCTGTTTTTTGCTGTTTTTGATCATTTTTGTTAACTGCACTTCAAGAAAGCTTTAAAAGTAGACTAGCTACTTATCCTACTGTTATTTCTGCCTTTAAATCATTTTTCAGCTTGTGCACTTGCCTTGCTTAATTTTTAAAGTTTAAATTGCTAATTTTGGAAAGTTTTAAATTGCATTTATGGTCTAGGACTACAAACTCAAGTGCATTAGCCTTTTCTGTGCTTATTTATTGCATTTTTCCATTGCTTAGCCTGATTTAACCAAAAAAGAAAAACAAAAAAAGCCAAAAAATACTATCTTGTTTGCTCATTTCCCACCTTTTCTAACTGGTATAGTCCAGATCCCAGGCTTTTTCAGGACTTTAGTTTCAGTATTCAGAGCTATTCCAGACCTTGCTTTGGTAGAGGGAGGTCCTACTGCTTACTAGTGAGAGTAGTGAGCATTGCCCAACCTATCTAGCACTAGAGGAGTGGTTTTTAACTCTGAAGGTGTAATCTTATTGTCCATTTGGTACTGATTTCTATCCCTTTCAACTTTCTGGCTTAAAAACGCATGTTTGCACAATTCTGCGCATCGTTCAGCACCATAGGACTAAGGATAAACTCTTCCCAGTGCCAGAAAGTCTGCTCTTCCAATTTTCCCTTAGAACTAGCTGGTTTCTCAGTAGTAGCACTAAAATCTGAACCCCTGTGACTAGCACTTGATCTATAACCTGCAGGAAAGCACTAGGAAGCCTTAAACTGATAAAAAGCACTCAACCCTCCTTGTCTATAAGGAGAAAGTAATCGTAGGCACTAAACAGCCTATAATTGCAAAGCATCTTGCCCACATTATATTAGGCTTTGTCCAGACTTTTTTCACCAAGAGGTTGTGATGATGCTGGAGATACTTTCTTCAGTTTATGTGCAGTTAATTTATACTGAAATATAAACTGAAAGTTCACTTCCAAATTACAAAGAAAAGAAGCAAACTGTTGTTTTACACTATTATGGTCAAAACATACTTCAGCCTTACTTTTGTGTTTACCATTTCAGTTTTACAATTTCACAATGGAGTACAACTCTCCCTGCAGTTCATAGACTTAGTGTTGCAGTTCTGTTCATTCTGCCTAGCAAATCCACAAGCACGTTCTCATAGAGTGACCTGGAACTATCCAAGCAATACATGGGACCTGCAGTAATTCTTTTCCTACTGCTTCTTCTGCCAGGGCCCCTCTCCATGACACATTCTCATCACTGTTGCTACAAGAAGTGTTTTTAGCAACTTTAGCAATAGCATTTTGAGGTGGTTTATATTTCACTTAGCCATCACAGGATTTTGCTTCCATAATATATTGACCATATATGGTACCATCATATCCTTGCATGCATGCCCACACATCCACACCTATCCACCCACACAAGCACATATATTCAAATATACTCATAGTGTGTATGTGTGTATGTATATATATATATATATATATATATATATATATATATATATATATACACACACACACACACACACACACACACACACACACACACACACACACAGAGGGAGAGCGAGAGAGACTGACAGAGAATGTATTTGTATGTATACATATGTATGAATCTATAGACAAACATGTCTCTCTCTCTCTCTATAGATATATATATATATATATATATATATAGAGAGAGAGAGAGAGAGAGAGAATGTTTCATATTTTATTTATTTATTTAACATTTTGTTGACCGGGAGAGTCCGACTAGGATAGAGCCTATTTTCAGCGGGGGCCCCAGGAGAAATGCTCCAGATGCATGTCTTTGGAATGTGGGAGGAAAATGGAGTACCTGGAGAAACCCAAGCAAATGCAGAAAGGACATGCAGACTCCACACAGAAGGCACTCCAGCCGAGAATCAAACTGGGGAACCTCTTGCTGTGAGGTGACAACATTAACCGCTGTGTCACTGCGCTGCACATATACTGTGTGTGTGTGTGTGTGTGTGTGTATATATATATATATATACATATACATAAATAAAATATATAAATATATAAATATATATATATATATACATATATATATATATATATATATATATATATATATATATATATATATATATATATATATATATATATATATATATATATATATATTTAATACCCACTGTAACAGAATGGCCCCCTTGTGGGACTGATTTGCTAGTTCTGTTCTGGATAGGGTGGGCTATAGGACAGAGATAACCCACTCACCTTCCTGTGGAATATGCTTAATGGTGAAAAGAAAAGGCTTTACTAATGAAGCTCATCTACACAGTCTGATGTTTATATCCTGTTGCTTCTAGTCACAGCAAGAGTGAATAGTCATTTACCAAAGTGAAGCTACCTTCCAGCAAATAAAGAAGCTGCCCCCATATAATAAGGAGATATTCCCATTCTGTGGCAGAGTACCTTGTATCAACCTTACTTAACTTCCTACATATGTATTAGTCCAGGTGACCCTCATCACCAACCTTTTCAGATAACACAGCTCCTAACCCTTCTTCTGATGCATAGCTGTACACAAGAAAAGGTTTGGTGTGAGCTGCTTCCTGTAGTTAGGGGTGCAGTGTTTAATTCTTTCTATCTACATGTGCCTTTTCTGAGACTCCAAGTGAAGAACATAAATAAGCAATGCTACTTGATTGCCCATGAAAAAGGACTCTTGTGGTTAGTGTGTTTACCAGCTAACAAATCACAAATAAAATATAGGACTGGCTGCAAATATAAGATAGCTTTCAGTTGATTAATAACCATATCTGCTTTGTGGTTCAGCTTAGATGAATAAATGCCTTGCATTTTGGAAAGCCTATCAGAATAGAGGCTATAGTAGGAAAGCTGGGTAGAAATTTCCTGAAGTAGCCTGGTAAGCCAAAGAATGCTTTCACCTTTCATTTGAAACTGGGTGTATGCCAGTATGTAACAGCTTCTAATTGTATTATGTTTGAGGTCTAATTATCCCTCTCCCAATCACATAGCATAAGCATCTGGCATCTGTCATACAAACCTTACTTGGATAGAGTTATTTGTAAGTCCTGTCTGCCGTAATGAGTGCAGCACAATTTGTACTTTGGATAAACGAAACTCCAAATCTTGTAAATGAATCATTATGCCTTAAAAGCACAGTGCTTAGTACTTGGAATGAGGTTCCAGAACCTTATCCATAAGTCTTTAAAATTGCAGAGGTTCCATAAAGCACAAAGGGTAACACAGTATAGTAAAAAAGACATTCAGGGTGGACAATCCTGTGTTTTCTTTCATGTCAGTTCCAAAGGCCATTGGCCAGTAATCCTTAGTTAAATCCATTGTGGTCAGAAACCTTGCTTTGCTTAGCCTTTCTATAAGCTAATCTTCTCTAGGCATTGGATAGGTGTCAAATATGTATATATTATTCAGCCTTCAGAAATACTTTCAGAATCTTATTAAGCTGTCTTGCTTAGGGAGCAACACAGCCAGACTGGTCCATTCACTACTAGTCTAACAGGCAAGCAGTTTAGAGGTTTATTTTCTGGATATGTATACCTAATGGCATGTGGCACTGCAATGTTGAGCAAGTGAACATGCATGTAAAATTGCTGTCAGTACGAGTTTTAGATTTTGTTCCATTCTGTATTGTTGCTATGTTTATGAGGCTGTGCTTGACAGGTGGGATGTTCATAGATCTGTTATTCCATTTTGTCTTTTGTCATTGGTAGGGATACATCAGGACTTTTGACTGCTGGTTATATGTGTACAGGTTACAACACTGTTAAATGTTATGGTGGAAATGTGCTTTGTAGTTTAGACTGTTGGCTGCACTTTTAGGGTGCAGCAGCAGCAGCCTATGCACATATGTAGCAAGAACCCCAGTCAGAATGGTTATGATGCAAGTGATTTTGCCATGTCTTCACGTACACAGTTGGATGCACTCGGTATATCTTCAAGATGTCTTTCTCCACATCAATATAAACAAGGGTTCCAGAAGATTTTTACACTTCTCAAAGCTAATTATTTCCAATTCCAATTCAGAGCCCTGCCCTTCTGTCTCACTACAGCCCCCTGCATATTGACTGAGTTTTTGTCAATAGTTGCAACCCATCTGTGCCTCTAAAAGAGTCAGTGTTTCCATATCTAGAATACTGACTCCTCATTTCTGTAACAAGAGCATCTGTGCTCCAAGCCACAGACTTCTTTCTTCAGCTGTGTCTTTCGTTGGGTTTTTTGTAAAATACAGAAAGTCAAATCTTCAGCCACCCCATGCAATCCAATTCATTGGATGCAACCTGGCCACAGAAAAGTGCTTAGTTTCTCTCTGTTATGTAAGAATTCAATCTCTAAAGAATGCAGTCCACACCTTTTGCTTCACCATTCTCTACCTGCAGATTTTGTTCTTTGAGTTCTCAGCCTAATAGCTTCCTTCACAGTGATGGTACAGTTCACTTGCTTTCACACGCAAACTTTTCAGTGTCTTCTCAGAGCATAGGGATCCCAGGCCTTAGATCACACACTGTTCTCAGTCAGTCTTGCAGGTTTCTCTTACAATGGTGGCTGACTTCCTCCAAGATTCACAGAGAAAATACCTTTATTATGATGATCTCTTCATAGGTTCATAGATAAGTACTAGGCTACCTGTCCTAGCAAGCTATTTAAGCCTCCATGGTTGGAATAAACCCTGTACCCTGTGTCTGTGCAGTAAATACTTTAATCTTTGTACCACCACAGATTCTTCCTGTCTGGGGCGGGGGTATTTTCAGGGATGAATGACCAATGGAACTTGAACGTGACAGAAGGCCAGTCTTTTTATCAATTTTCTGAGGATGAAAGAGCAGTCCTCCTTGCATTGCAGAAATTTCAAGACTTTTGCTCCCAGGAGTGACTTCTATCCATGACAGATAACATCTCTGTGGTATGGTACATTAACAGGTAAGGTTGGACCAAGAAGATCTATGCTGAGAAGCTATGAGAGTTTGTTAATGGATGATTGTTTCCCATCACTTTGTTACAACAATGCACATTCCGAAGAAGATAATCTACCTTGATAACAGGCTTAGTAGATCCCTTTTGATGCCTTACAAACAGTCTCTAAATCCAACGATAGCAGAACAGATATGTGACCCAGCCTTGCTGCACCCTTTTTGCCTCTCTAGCCCAGTGCATCATCTTTTGTGCTCTCAACCACCCCCTGGCCAAACAAACTTTCTTGAGAAACTCTTTAACTGGGCAGTGACCTACAAGACTTTTTATGACTTTCCTACCTGTCCCCTCAAGCCCAGATTCTTATACAAAGTGACACTTGTTAAGGAGTTACCTCAAAAAGCCATGGCTTCTGGATCCTCAGCTGAATTTTCTCTTACACCCATTTGGATTGCCACATCTGGACTTGCACAGCCTCACATTAATCACATGGTTTCAACAATTTCATTACTGGCCAAAGATCCCTCCTTATCCCAAAATGTCATTCATATTCTTTCTAAATTAAAAAAAGATTTACCACTGCAAATGGAAAGATTTTATATATGGGCAGCTACACGGGGCTTAGATCCATTTGAATGAATTTATACCAAAGGCATTCTCCAGCTTCTTTTGCTCCTTTTAAATCAGATTTTAATCACTCCACTATTAAGGTCCAATTAGCTGCCAGATACAACCAATGAAATGGAGTTGATGCTCATGCCATAGTTTCTCACAAGCTGTATAAGGCCTTCTTCAGAGGGACCTTTCATCTCTGTTCTCAAATAAAAGAAAGAGTACCCTCTGGGACTTTAATTTTGTTTTAAAAGCACTAAAAAAAAACTCTGTTTAAATGAGCTACTTTTGCATAAGTGAAATTTCTGTCTTTGAAAACTTTATTTCTTATGGCAGTCATTTATTCAAGAAGAATTTATGAATTATAGGATTTGTCTTCTGATTCTCCATACTTCATTTTTTCGTAAAGATAGAGGTTTAATTCTTTAAAACCCATCTCTTATTCCCAAAATTGTTTCTGAAAAAAAATTGATCTAGCCTATTCATTTGCCTGTCTTTTTCCCAGTACATTCAAACTGAGGAGAATATATTCCCCATACACTGTACGATCACAGACAACTAAGAGTTTATTTCCATAGAACTAAACTGTACAGAAAAGATTCTCAAATTTTTATTTTTTTTGCCCTGAACAAGCTTTGGAAGAACATTGCCAAAGTATCCCTTCCCAGGCTCTAGTTGGCTAAATGATTATATTTCCTTTGTCTACACACTGCAAAATAAAACCCTGCCAATCAAATCTAAACCTCATTTCACTAGATTTGTTGCTGCTTTGTCAAAAGTATATCAATGGGGAAATTTGTGCTGCACCAACATGGTCTAAATTGCATACATTTACCAGACATTATAAACTGAATCATCCGAGCCACTATTCTCAAGGGTCTCCTGCCATGACACCAGCCAAGATGTTGGTATCTTGAGACTCTGTCCCTGCAGATGGATTGGTTGCATGGGATGAATGGAATACAACAGTTGTGTACTTACCATAATGCTGGATCTTTTCATACACGTCCATCCCATATGATGTAATTGTTCCATGCACCTTACAAATTGTCCTTTCTCCAAGCACTTGGAAGATTGCCTTGAAGCTCTTCTCCTCTCAATCTCTTCTTCCTCTTCAGTACTGATACCTAGACGCATCAAAATCAATCTGAGGAATATACCAGCTCAAGAGAATTATGGAAGGTAGAAGTTAAAAGCAGCATTAAGCTGGAGCATGAGTACTGGCAGGTGACTCCAACAAGTGGCCCAAAGACCCATCAGTTTTATTGGACAGACACAGACGAAAGGATCCACCATTATGTTAAAGTGCATAACTGCCATTTTACATTGCTGAAAGAAAATACTTCACAGAAGTTGAAATATATAATGGCATCAGAGTCATCAGTATGATTTCTTTTGAATCATTAATTTAAACCCTTATGTTTTATCTTTCCATATTTTGTCATTAAATATTTGAGATCTTGCATTTAGTTTGGTTAACATGTTATATAAGCTCCTCAATCATCACCTCCCCCCACCCACACACTCATGGGCCCTGTATTGCTTGAGTTGTCAGCTCAATTCAAGTCAGCTAGGCTAAAGTCAAGGCTATATCTTTGCATGCCATGAAATCAGGTACACATCTCTGGCAGATGTGGTAGAATTATTATTCCAAAGAGGAAATAACTCACGAGTCTTAGTCACAGTGGAATTTTAACTTGGGGACAGGAGTAATTGGCTTATTTATTACAAATGTATGAAGTCTGATTGGATTTAATTGCAATTCTCAAAAGGAAGATAACTGAGATAAAAGGTTAACAAGTGCTGTCATGACTTCATATGGATTATTTTTTGCTCCACCAGGACCTCACCTGTGGCACATTTACCTGTAGCTAACTGGCCAAGTCATTTCATAAAAAAGGAGCCAGGTATTCCCATTTTAGTCTACAAATGACTTGTTACTGATCAGGAATCTGTAATCAATCCTACATTCTCCTTCGGGGAGAGTTTGGAAGCAAGGAATGGGCCAGCTTGCTTATCTTGTAGGATAGCCTACCATCTGTCCCTTGGAGCATTTTTCCAAATCCTTCTTTTCACACTGTGCAAATACAGTGGATAACATGGTACCAACAGGTTCAGTTCTACAGGATGTAACACCTGGTACTTCTGCTAGGAGTCAGTTATGTGGTCGGCCAGAGCCTTCTCCCACCTCCCAGGGACTAGTGACCTGACTGAGGACTGTAAAATATTGTGACAAATTTTGTGCTAGATGTATTAAACTGTTTGATTTTTATACAGACTTTGTTTGTCATAGCATGTATCAATTTCTATATAAGTGATTCTAATTAATGAATTAAGAAACATAAAATATATTTGGTCAGCATTCAGAAAGAAAGTGGAATCTATATGAAGAGCACTGGAATTCATCGTTTTGAGAAATGGGGAAGACCATGGTGATGTTACATATTTTTTCTAGGACATAGCTATTTATGAATTATTACATTAATACATGGAGTTGCAGACAAAGTAAATGCTTCAGAATTTATTTCATCCATACTCTATACCTATTTTTTATATACTTTGCTAGGATTAAAGTGCGTTCAAGTTGCATCAGATGTTTTGAGACAGAAATTTCAAATATTACATTTTAAGACAGTGTGGGACATTCCAGTCTGCTATCTTCTATTTATTCCATCAAATGGAGCTATAGAAGTTTGTACTCTGACTTCCAGTTGTTGCATCCAGAGCCCTTTTAACAAAATCATGATATAGCCTCACAGTGCAAGCACCTGATTATATATCTAGAACCAGAAGGTCACCAAAGAAGTATAAATGGTAAACTCTTTTGTATGAATCCTTCTTTGCAGTGTTCTTTAGATTCTAGGTCTTAAACTGGGTTTTATAGGATACAACAGATATAGTGGATTTTAATTATGCTTTGTAAACAACTTACAATTCCTCAGGAACCCCTTAAGCTACAAGTATACTGGCAGCAACATTTAGTTAATCCATTTGTGAATATACATGTAAGGCTTTGAAGTTCTTCTTATGCTGCATGATTGTTTTTGTGAATTATTTAGAGAAATATGAAGAATATGACAATACAGACAAATACTATATGAACAACATTTAAAATTTCCATACCTGCACTGTACTACACATAGTTGAATTGTTAATGTAGTTTCATTGCCCATCATGTAAACATTAAGATGAAATCTTTCAATATTTTTCATATAACACAACTTTTCAGTTATTAATATAAATATGAACAAATGATATTAGATGGCATTAGTCCTCACAATGATGATCCCAGAGCATAGCTATCAACTGCCTTTAAAGTTAGGGATACACTTAAAATTAGTTAGGGGAGAAGGCCCCAAGTTAGGGACACATTTTAAAATTCTGATTCTATTGATATAGAATTTCTCAGAATATTTTCCAGTTGTAGGAAAGATGAGGAAGGTTTTAGAACAATTAGAGTAATCTTTAAGAAATTTGGACAGTTGAAAGGTATGTCCCTGAGAAATGCAATGCATTTTAGATGCTGTTGACTTGGGACTATGAGGCTTGTTGTTTGCTGAGTCATGCTACAATTTTAAATGCTTGTTGCTGCAAGAAATATGTGAGACATTGGAACATTTGCATTGTCTGGGCTTTTTTATAGTCAGGCAATCCCTCAGTTCTAACTTTTATTGCTTGTTTGTACATGGCTTCTGCCTGTTTTATCATAGAGCATGCTACTATAATAAAGTCTTACATGTCTGTGTTTCCTTCATCAGTTAAGTAGCTTAAACCCTGGTCTATGTTTGATTATTAATTAGTAAATAGTCGTTAATCGGTGTGTCACAGCATCAGTGTCCTCGGTTTGTTGAAAGATTAATAAATCTGAGACATATTTGTTTAACCACTGAGTAAATTATTTATTCTAAGTAGGGTAGTATGTAATTCTCAGTATTATTTTTATCTTTACTGACAGAGTAAGGTTTATTTAAGTTATCTGAAAGATTATTTGACATGGTGATTAAATGTGAGGAGTGAAAACATCAGAAATGCAATCTGTACTACCGCATCTCTGTGGCCAGTGGACTTATCATGAACATAATTTAAGTTGAAAAATATTATTCAGTCTTTGTTTTGAACAGTTTAGCTGCCAACATACTTCATTGGGGGTTTTGATGCCTGTAGTCCTTTTTCTCTAATATACAATTAGTTGCTCCATCTACTTTTACATTTCCTAATCTGAAATCATGTATTTACTTTAAACATTCCAGGCTTTGTATGACACATTACCAGGATCTGGGTTAACAGGAAAAAATATATATATTTTATCTTTACAGAATATCTTATTTATCTACTTTATACCTTAATATCATAAGCATTTGGGACAGTGCTTTCTATTCAATGCCTGTTCCTGCATTTGACCTGTGGAAGTAAGAATGTGATGTAAGTATCCCGCAGTCTTAATTATTATGTTTTTTTTATGTCCTATAAATGTAGGCATGTTTATTGTTGGATTGCAGCTGGTCCATATTGTTTAGCAGACTGAACAGTAGGGATCTTGAGATGGGACTTTTCAAGTCAATAATATTAAGAAAATATATTGTAATGACACAAGGAATTCAGTGGTACATGATAGGTACATGATAAATGTATTAATTATTAAGTTATATCTACTGTCGTTTTAAGCAGTAGAGAGATGCTGAAGGTAACAAGTGCATGAACACCCTATTCATATTTAAATGACTCTTAAATTCTTGAAAAAAATCTGTTTTTATTCTAGGTGTAGGCTAATATACTATTATTACTCTTACAACCTGCTCCTTAATACAACACTCTATTGTCATAAATATCCCTGGACACACACCAGTGACATAAAATAATGTATATAGATAGATGTTTATATCATTACAATTACTGACACAAATCCTTTCTCACAGAGCAAATTATCTTCCCTTACATGTTCCAATTATTCTTTTTATTTTGCATAATTTAAAAGCCTATCAAAACATATTATCTCCTGTTTTAACTGCTTATACCATTGCATGAATGTTATTCCTCTATTTTTATTTCTTAAATCCTTATGCTCAGCCATTATCTATTTATTCACTACATATTTTGTTACTTCATGCTCTAATCATTCTTCTACATCTCTTGTTTTCATTACACAATCATATCACCTCTTAGTTCCTACAATACGGTTACAGTTTTTGTTAGTGTGGCTTAACTGATCACACACATTACTCTGTCTCTTAGTGCATCTTTTAATTAGATCATTTTCTCTGGTACAAAAATAACATATTTCAGGGTGTCCTTGATATCAGGCAGTTCCCTTAATTCCATTAATTATGGCTATATATGGACTATGTTGTACAACATTATCTACAAAAAATATCCAAATCTCTCAACCACTAGTCCACATCTTTTCTCTCACCATATAATATCATTTGTCAATGGAATGCATTGCTTGACCCATGGATGAAAAGTATTCTATAATGCCTTTTTTTCTCTATGCCATCAATTTTAGAATAAACTGTGGTGATACTGTTAGAAACATTTAATCATTTCAGGTGTTTTTGTATTTACTTAAATGCACAAGTTTATTCAACTTAAAGTTTTCAAATATTACACTGCAAACATTTTCTTTCTCCAAATAAATTAATGAATGCATTTGCAAAATACTGGACATTACAGATTAAGTGATTTTATCCCTTACAATGTACCTGTCAGTTAATGTATCTTTTATAGAAACAACCCTTATGGTAGGTTTTCCTTTCTTTCTGTTTAATAACTTGTTCTAGCCTTTACTGTATAGTAGCTGCCACTGCTGCATACAAACTTTTAACATCACCTACACCCCCTGCTTCCACCAGAGTTTTTCTACCAAAATCTAGCTCTACATTGCCTGCTGAAAGACATTTTGCCCTCTCTAATTTTGTTACAACCAGGAGACCATGATATTATCCTTTGTCCTACACTCCTCCAGCAAACTGCAAAATGTATTGTTATCAAACTGCCTTTTTTGAACATGGAAACTACTGATAAATCCCACAGTTCCTTAATGAACACTGGACAGTATTTAATTTGATTTAAACTGTGAAGGAATATTTAACTCAAGTGGCAGTTATTCTGCTCTTCAGTTATTCTCACCCACCCTCCCTGTTTTTGTTTTGGTGTTAATCTTAGTGGCCTTGAAACTGCCCGCCCCTCAGCCTGCCTCTGGGCCCATCTCATTTGCTTACTCAACTGAGTGCAGTGAGATCATATTCTGATTTCAGGCACTCCTACTGTGTACAAAGAGAGCATCTGGGAAACAGACAAAAAAATTAAGCTTATTTCCTGCCTTTCCTGTTAAGTGGTATAGACTATTTGTAGGCTTCTGAGCCCCCAAGCCCTTCTGTGTTTGAGGGAAGCCTTCTAGCTTGTTTTTTTTTCTTATAACTAGCCAGTTTTCTAGTTTCAGCACTCAAATCTGTTTCTTTGATCTCAGCACTTGTTCAGATAAAAAAAAAAAAAAAATTATCTGCTTTTACTGTACTTGTGTTTCTACCTACTTCATTTTACTTTTGCATCATCTTAAAATACTCAATTGTATTTATTACTGCTTGGTGTAACTCATTCTAAGCCTTTTGGTTTAAACACTTGGGCTTCGGACCAGTTGTTTTGCACTGAGAGGGTTTGTGGTCTGCACTGTTGTGGCAGAACAGGTAGCTTACATCCTTCTAGGTTGGGAACTGCTGATTGAGGGTTCAGTGTCTGTTATTCTAAAAGTGTATTAATTCTGGTTTAAGCACTTGGGCTTTCAGGCCAGTTATTTTACATTGGGGTCCGTGGTCTGCACTCTTGTGGGAGGAGAGGCTGGACTCTTCCCTTCTGAGCTGGGAATTTCTGGTTAAAGGCTTATAGTGCATGCATATCTGAACTGCTTCTTACCGGGTTGGTGCCTTGTTTGCTGTGGCATAGACTGGATTTGGGCCTGCTGGATCTAGCTTTGTTTGTGTAACTTGAGCACTAATCCAGACATTCTCTAAAGTATTCAATTGTATTTATTATTGCTTGGTTGTAACTTGATTAAAGTGTAGCTATCATTCTAAGTCTTTTGGATTAAGCACTTGGGCTTCAGACCAGTTGTTTTACATTAGGAAGGTTTGTGGCAAGCACTGTGGTGGCAGGACAGGTAGCTTTCATCCTTCTAAGTTGGGAACTGCTGATTGAGAGCCCAGTGTCCAAGGGTATTAGTTCTGGTTTAGGCACTTAGGCTTCAGGCCAGTTATTTTACATTAAGAAGGTTCGTGGTCTGCACTCTTGTGGGAGAAGAGGCTGGACTCTGCCCTTCTGAGCTGGGAATTTCTGGTTAAAGGTTTATAGTGCCTGAATATTTGAACTGTATCTTACTGAAATTGGTACACCTTGTTTGCTCTAGCATAGACTAGATCCAGGCCTGCTGAATCTAGCTTTGTTTATATGCTTGTTGTTTGTTTGCTTGTTATTTCCCTGGAAGCTAATTCCACCTAGCTTCTCAGCTTCTGTGGATCACTAGTGATATCTGCATTGCTTACTGTACTAGTTCCTTGTTTCACTTGAAAGAAAGTTACTGTTTGTCGTTTTTGCATTTAGTTACTTGTAACACATTGCACTCAAGTTACCTGGCACTTGCTCACTAAAGCAATTATATAAGTCAGCACTAAAAATTAAAAGCACTACACCCTCACTCCCCACTGGCCCTGGTTTTCAATTATTAAGGAATTCCCAATATTATTCTAGCATGTCCAAAGGTCAGTTGTCAATCTCCTCTCCAGTCCAGCTGGTGAATCTGGGAATCTTGAGGCAATGTTATAACTGCCTCATGTACACAGACAACCCTCTCCTCCTCCCACATAACACAAATACTTGAGAGATGCAGCTATTTAGCCAAACTGGAGGCTGAGCTCTCTCAACTCAGGACTGGCAAGACCAGACAGGAGGAGAAGGCAACTACACACACCACAAAACCAGCCTCACATAATGCTACCACACAACTGAATCAAACACATAAACACACAAAGACATACTGGAGGCTCTGAGTAAAAATTTACCTAAACAGCAGAGGCCTCCAAAGCAGACACCCAAACAACTGCTACCTCAAGACACCCCACAAGCAACACATAAACCACAAAAGCAGTGTGCAAAGCAGTCACAGCCCTTAAGGCCAAATACAACACCAAACATACTTGTCATAGGTGACTCCATAGTCAGACACACTGACGTCCCACTCACCAGGCTGAACAAGGAGAGGGTCACAGTAAGCTGCCTATCGGGCGCTAGAATCCACCACATAACACAAGCACTCTGGTCACTCCACAGCAAGTACAAATATGACACAGTCATTGTCCATGCTGGTGTGAACGACCTGAGATGTACCTCCCTGGACTACATGAAAAGAGACATAGAGGAGCTCTCTGATTATGTAGCCCAGGCAGGTATGACCCTGACCCTGAGCAGTATCCTTCCTTCACCAAGAATAATGCCACAATATAGAGACAAGATGATCAGCTTTAACAATTGGCTTAATGTCTGGTGTCATTCAAAGGGGATCCAGTGTCTGTCTGCCTGTGATGACATGCTTGACAAGCCACACGGCTTGCACCTGTCACCCTGGGATTCGGATATTGGCTAAGGGTCTTGCCACCCCATAGTGCCTTTTTAGGCAAGGCTCAAATTCTAAACCTACCACCCTAGAAAACAAAAATGGGAAGAAACTGAGGGTAATGCTGCTCAATGCCAGAAATCTAAATTTCAAAATGCAAGCACTCGAGGCCCTTCTCAGTATGGAGAACATCGATGTCTGTGCTGTAACTGAAACCTGGTTCAAGGCTCCTGAGAGCACCCCGGCACTATTAGGTTTTACTTCATATCATGCGTTCCGGCCCCAAAACCTGGACCACACCACAAAAGGAGGGGGTGTATCCATATTCATAAAGGATACCCACACCTCCAGGTTGGTGGCAACAAGCTCGGAAACCATCCAGGTGCAACTAACCATAGGCAAAACTGCTCTACAAATTGTAGCATGCTACAGGCCACCCTCTCAAACTCAGGAACCCCACATAGCCTTCCTGAAGACACTGGAGGGTATAAATGTATCTCCAAACACCATCATATTGGGTGACTTCAACTACCCGAATATAGACTGGGAACATTACTCAAGCCCTAACTTTCTAGCCCAACGGTTCCTGGAGTTCATAAATTCAAATGCCATGGAACAGCTAGTCACTGTTCCCACGAGAGGAGAAAATATACTAGATCTCATTATCACAAACATGGGGACAAAATGCTCCACACGAAGTATATCCCTCATTGGTGAGATCTGATCATAAACTAATCTCACTGGAAATCCACATTCCGCCCCACCCCAAACAAAAGACCACAGTGAAGAACTTCTCTAAAGCAAACTTCACACTACTCAAGACTGGTGTGGTATCCTTCAAGGCCCCTGAGCCAGTGGAAACCACAACCAAAGCTGCGGAAGCCCTTACAAATGCCTTCTATGAACACCTCCAGGACTGCATGGATCAGGCAATCCCAAATAAAAACAAGACTCTTTCCACAAAGGGCAAGCGTCCAGTCTGGTGGACCCCAGCCATTAACAAACTTTACAATAAGAGGAGAAAGCTATTACATGATAGAACAAAATCCATAAAAGGGAAGTCACCCCTGATCATTATTAGTAAAAAATACGAGCACTCATAAAATCAACTAAGGCCAATTTTGAGAGAAAAATTGCCATGGATTCAAAGGACAATCATAAGGCCTTTTTCAGCTATGTTAGGAACCTGGGTGGAAACTCCCAGATATGCTCAGAATTATTCCAAAATGATACAAAAATCACTGAACCCACAGACATTGCCAACATACTGGCAGACAGGTTCAGTGCAAACTTCACCCCTCTCCCCAAAGGAGAGATAACTATCCCAGCAGAGTGTAGCCTCCCAGACATCTCAAATGCGCAGGTGAAAGCTGCTCTCTCTAAAGATAAAAACACAGCATCAATGGGACCGGATGGTGTCCCCAGCTGTGTGCTACATGAGCTAAATGAGGAATTAAACTCGCACATAAGGCAGCTGTTTAATCTCAGCCTTACCACAGGATACGTGCCCAAGGAGTGGCGTACGGCAACTGTGGTCCCACTCCACAAATGCGGTGCCTCTACGGACCCTGGTAATTACTGCCCCATAAGCTTAACAAGTCTAGTCTGCAAAGCTATGGAGAGGATCATAATGGAGCTCATAAACAAAGATATAGGGGACTTGCAGACATTGGACCCGACCCAGTTTGGCCGTCAAGGGCAGATCATGCCTTTTGAACTTGGTCAACTTCTTGAAACAGTCACCAAGGCCATTGATGAGGGAAAGGCAGTCCATACAGCCTACCTTGACCTTGCAAAGGTTTTCGACACAATACCCCACTCGGGTATTGTAGAAAAACTTACCAGCTTAAATGTAAACCCATATGTCACAAGATGGGTTGCAAACTGGCTTAAGGACAGAACCCACAGGGTTAGAGTTGCTGGCGCTATGTCAGACTCCAAGCCGGTCACAAGTGGTGTCCCACAGGGCTCGGTCCTTGGCCCCCTATTGTTCGGCATCTACTTCTCAGAAGTACAGGCCAACATGGGAGGACTTTGGCTGACAAAGTTTGCAGACGACTGCAAACTGGGTGCCATAGTGGAAAGTGCATCGGACACGGATATCCTTCAGAAGGGACTCACGGAAACAGATAGCTGGTGCCAGAGCCATGGCCTGAAGTTAAATGCCAAAAGATGTATAGTCATACCCTTCGGGAAAAACAAGGTAACCCCAAGCTACCATATAGGTGGCAATCCACTAAGCACAAAAGAGGTTATCAGGGACCTGGGGACCCAGGTTGACAGTGGCCTTTCTTTTGACACTCACATTGCTAAAGTGGTTAGAAAGACCTTCTACATTGCCCACCTGATCATGAAGGGATTCACAGCCAGATCTAGTGAGGTCATTGTTCCCCTGTACTCTTCACTTATCAGACCAATGATCGAGTACAATGCCCCATTCAGGATGTATCTCACCCGACATCTGCAGCAATTGGAGAGACCCCAAAGGTTCCTCACCAAAAGGATAAAGGGACTCCAAAATCTGTCATATGCTGCCAGATTGAAGAAACTCCAGCTCTATTCAGTTGCATACCATCTGCTCAGAGGTGACATGTGCCTGACATACAAGGCCATGTCCAACCCGGAATTAATGGACATGCTCCACCTCAAAAAATCCAAATCCACCAAAACCACTAGAGTAAGCGACTTAAACCTTAGCACGGATATAAATAGGATGTGCTGGAGGGATAGATTTATCACTCAGAGACTCCATATGCTGTGGAATAAAATCCCGATCCATGTGAGGCAGAGCACCTCGCTGGCTCTGTTCAAGAGAAATCTTGACCTGTGGATGGGAGATCATAGGTTTATCCCAGGAATCATCTCTGTGTCACTGTTGGACAGAGGCACAACAAACTAATGGGCACAGTATTTTTTCATATAAGGGGTGGCGTAAGCCACAAAAATTTGGGCTAGGCTTATAAATGCCTTAGGGCAGATAGCCTAGTATAAACCTATGAACCTATGAACCTAAGTCCTGATTCACTTTCTCAGCATTTTCTTTCATTTCAGAATTATCTCCTTGAAACTCTCATGTCATTGTTGCACCCTGCAGCACGTCTCCATCATCCTCTTCCATGTAGTCCTTCCTGTCACCACTATGGCCTGTGATCCAGAAAAGAGTAGGAGAATGTTCCCCAGTGTGCTGCCGGAATTTCTCATAAGTCATTATTTTGGATCTCTCCTAATGTGGTGGGACTAACCCAGTCAATAATGCATAAATAGTATTAACTAAATTGAACATGACACAACAGATAGAACAGGGTTTCTGATTTAATAATGCTTCAGTTTCTAGGCAGTAAAACTGCACACCAGTAAGCATATGCATGTTTGTGCATGCACATATCACACTACATATTCAAGACTTTCATCCGACTGATGCACAACACATTCTCTGTTCCATTTTTCCTCAAAATGAAACCCTTAGGGAAAACATGTGCATTTAAACCATTAGTTTTTTAGATGCAAAGCAACTCTACACACAAAATATAATGTATCATTTCGAAACCATGCAGCAACCCCTCTAAAAATAAAGAAGCTGTTGGGTTGTCAACTTTGTCTGCTCATCAGTGGAAGATTTTGAAGAGTTATCTGCCCAGCATTTTTGTGCATTATTATAATATCTTGACTTTCTTAATGCTGGATGAGTGCTTTACTCTTTAATAAACTTCAACAATAAGACAACAGAGTTAACAGGTAATGCTTTGTGTAACAATGCATTATCATTACCACAGTGGAGATCAGTAATAAAGGATGTGAAGCCTGATCTTCAGACAGAAATGTTATAAGTTAAGAAGACCTTTCTCCTGTGAATTTGATTCCAGTTATAGTAGGATAATGGGTCATTGACAAGGAATGGGTAACAGCATGTAAAATGGAGAATAGGATCCGGTTCATACAATACCATTGTTTGACCCAGTTTGGTATGACAAATGCACTTATTGTGAGACACTACAGGGATACTTGTTCCCATTCAGGCATGCAGGAGTCTTAGAAAGATGACGAACATAACCAGTGAATCTCAAAAGACTTCATGACATAATAGATTCTAAAAGGCCTTTGTGAAATTCATCAAAGCACTGCTAAGCTCTCAGTGCCATTTCTGGCTCTTTCTTTGAACGTTCTGAGCAAGGAATACCCAGCCAATATTTTGAATAATTGCTATCTATCTATCTATAGATTCTATTTAGATTTCTGTGACTGCATTTTTTTATTTAATTGACCCAAACTGCATTCCTTCTTAAGGCAATAATGTTATTATCCACAAGACCTCATATCTATCCCCCTTGTTAAAAAATAATTATAAGACCCTAAAGAGTTTAGTATCTGATATCTGACCACAGCCTTGAACCCATCAGGTAGTATACAGTTTGATCCTGCAAGTTATTATTCTTTGTTTGTTTGTATTTGGACTGACTTGAAACATTCTTACTTTTTCAGTAATGTGAATTTAGAATATTTTTCAGCATGCTAAATGGCATCTTTATTGGAATCTCTCTGAAATTCTTTTCCCTTAAGAAATGTATCACAGTGCTCCTTCCACCTTACTAAATCATTTTGATTTCCTCTTTGGCATACTAAACAGTTGAGATTTACAATAATCAAAATTCTTTGGCTGCTGTTTTAATTAATTCTGGATTCAGTCTTTTTTCATAAATCTCTGGGCAATCTGCAGATAGCTTACCATAACACAGTAAAATGTGCCAAGGGAAGAAGCTCAAGAGAACATCAGTGGGTTAAGTAAACTATGCCAGGTTGGCTTAAAGTGAAAAGCAACATTAGTCTCAGCCATTACTACTTCATTACAAGCCCATTGTTAAGTTACATTAATGTAATTATAATACACTGGTACCTGCTATGTCAACAAGTATCTAGGCAAAAAGAGACTGGAGAATTGGACTCCATTAGAGACAGGTAAAAATTGTGTTTGTGTATGTTTGACATCTGCAATATGCTTTCAGACAAGGTTAAAGAGGATAAATAAAGACATGTTTCAAGCTAGGGTGAACTTATTGACTATAAGCACAGTGGGTATTCATTTTTTCTGCTCATGTATTAGATATCTTTTCCTAATAATTTCATAGCCTTTTTTACTCTACCATTTTTCTGTTATTGCTTCCTTCCATAAGTCCCTCTCCATCTCATCCTTACTCTACTTATTCCACGCTCCCTCTTTTCACCTCTCCTTTATTGTCGCTGCCTTCATCACTCCTCTGATTTTTCTCTCCTTACCTTCACATGCTGCTAACCTTCTTCTTTGAATGCACTCTTCCAGTTTGCAAACAATGTTCCTGACAAAAGACAATGGATTAACATTCCTTTCTAATGCCTCAACAGCAGCTTAATATATTTTGTCCTGTGCTGTTTTTACTGTGCGGTAACTTTAATCACTTACTATAATTGCATAAAAACTTTGTTGAATGTGTACTACTTTAATATCACTGTACAATTCCTGACAGAGGAGAGAGACAGAATGGTTACTCAAAGTACTTTTGTAACTCTTGAGTTCAGTTTTATTAAACTTTACCTAACAACACATTCCTAGCAATGATGTCTTGGCTAGTCCACATCCTTATCGCGTGAATGAAGCATAATTGTATTATCATTTATTAACAGTCAATGCCCTTCACATATAGTTATTGTGCTTGGGAATATGTTTTGGATCTTCACATAAAATCTTATTACTGTGCCAAATGTATTTCTTAGTGTCTAACCAGATTAGCTAAATTGGTTTGTTATTATTTATTTTCTATGTAAAAATTTAACACTTATTATGAGTTTCTTTGTATAATTTAACGTATTTTATTGACTGAAATTATATAGAAAATTCTACCTTGAATCGCAAGTGACATATCTTTGCTGTATGGTGAATATTCATGTAGACCAACTATATAGGAAGAAAGAAAGAAAGAAAGAAAGAAAGAAAGAAAGAAAGAAAGAAAGAAAGGAAGAACAAGAAAGAGAGGGAGGAACGATGGAAATAAACCTATATTTATCAATGCAGCCTTGACTGAGTTTGGCTTTGAACAGTCACTATCCATTTTGATATCATGGAAATTCAATAGTTTACCTTGAGCTGCTGCTACGATTCCTTTTGCTATCAGGGTTATAATATATTCATGCATGATGAATAGGTATTGAGTTTTGGCTTTTATTTCAACAAGCTAGTTCCATTGTTAATATGGGCTGTGGTAATGTTTTTTCTCACTCATTATGAGTCTAAAGGATCACAATATTGATTTTACTCCGACGGTCTGTCAGTGTTTCAGCTAATGACATATTGCTGTTGGATGTGTCTATGAGCATCTGACTTTTTAATGAACTCAGAGTTGAATCTCATTTACAGATGTTATGTATTTCCTGTGTTCTTATTATCTGACATAGATATTTACTACAGTATTAATGAAGCAAATTTCTGCTCAACTGTCAACAACTCATCATATGGTTATGCCGGGCAGTGCCATGTCATCTAACAGGCACTAGTCTGAGGTGGCTTGTAATGTACAGTTCAGTATAATATGTAACTAGAAATTCTGTGAATAATTGTTGTACATTAGAATATCACTCTGCATGTTATGAAAATGAATGCAGTTAGGTGTACTATAATGAACAAGTCAATTTATAAGAGTAACATCTTTTCTCTAATTGACATTGCATCAAGATGTCGTCAGATGATTGAAAATCCAAATAAAAGACAAGTATTAAATACTAGTTATGAACTCACCACATGATTGCCAAATACCAGTCAGGAAATGCTAACCAAACTGCACCTGCTTATATATAATATTATGATTGTTCCCATTTTTGCAGTAAGGGAAAGCATAAGCTGTAGTCTAACGATGCAAGAATGCTGATCTTTATTTATTTATTCATACATTTTACTTATTGTATTTGGTAATCAAGGAAGTCTATCAGACACAATCCCCTTTTCAATAGAGGCTCAGGGAGAAGTTCCATACAGTACATAAGTGAAAATAAATCTAAGACAGATTATCTACAAGAAACAGTATGAAGAAATAAGCCTGAAATACAGTAACAGAACATTAAATGCAGCCTTAAGAATGTATGATTAGTAAACGGTAGTCAAACAGGAAGATTACAGGGAGGCAGTACATGAAATTAAATGCAATAGTAAATACAAATAATGCATGGCTCATGCAGTAGTGACAATATACACTGAGAGTAAAAATAATGGGTATACAGGTCTGTTAAGTTAAAAACTCTTTCAGACTGATCAGATGGGCAGTTAGTAGGTGAAATCATGTGTTCTAGTTATATTTGCCAATGCAAAACACTGGAGCTCATAGCTCTCAACTCTCCAGACTTTTGCAGAATGTCAATATTTATGCTTTATATTTTTGGTCTCTTTCTTGTAAAAGTGTAATTTTCTGTCAAATCATTGAGGTTCAAGGTCAGAAAATAATAGACATTTGAGTTTAGACATCATATCATTCAGGACACTCATGCTAATGAAATGCTATTCCATCAACTTTCTAAGTTTGTAAAAGCAATATTTTAAAAATTGCCCCTATTCTTGGACCTTTGTCTGTCATTATTTATGGCTTTGTCCAGATTTCTTTCTCTTAGAGGTTGAGAGGTATGATAGAGTCAGAGATACAGCTTTAGACACACAGTATTGCTTTCCCTGTTACTCTCATTTGTGAACCTTTGTCCAGAAGGATACTAAGTTACTAATTCTGTGTGGCTGAAACATCTTACTTGTTTTTTTATTTATTCCATGTTAAGTCCTATTTATGTGCTTATTTTTATATAGTGCTAAGAATCTAATGAGAAGAAGAACATGAAAGTCATGCCTTGTTAGTCAATATGTTTAGTATGCTACAAGAGCAATAACTATGAGAAGAAAAGGCATTGCTGCTTTTAGACATGAGTGCACCCTTCCTTCACAAAGATCTCAACTGGCAGACAAATATGTGAAATTTTATGTGTAACATTATTAAGCATAACCGATTGAAGAGACATTCACTCAGAGGTCTTGCCCTAGAGTTTTCTACAGAATAGCCGACTAGTCATACTCCCAGTATGCTTAACTCAGTCAAATAAATATACTGTTATTAGTATTTCATATTTCACTATATGTGGCAAGCAACTAACTAGATAGGCTTTTGCTGCACTTTTAGTACTGAGAGAGAAAGTCAGTAAGGTTTAGTTGTTGTCCAAAGTATGAAAACTTGGAAAAAACACTCATTACAGTTAGGCCAAAGAAGGTATTTGACAATTTGGGAATAGCTAGATATTGTGGTTATTTTATTGCATTAATTAATAATAAGTAGATGATAGCTGTAAAGTAAAAGTATTTAAAATGCATTTTCATTCCACATTCACATGAAATTCATGAACTTGCCGTTATTATAGATTATTATACTGTATTGTATTCAGTGGCGGCTGGTGACTTCAAATCAAAGGGGGGCTGCAGGAGACAGCTGAATGGGTGGGGTCAATGGGAAGGGGTGTGCCCAACCAGAAAGGGGAGGAGCCATGCTCAAAACCACAAAAACTAACTAAATACCCTGCCGTGGGTGCCAAACCTTCATCAACCAAGACAAAATGAAGTGTAGAAGAATACAAATATTTCAATGCATTGGCTGCATGACAGCTTTTTAATATCTAGATGGAAACAAAAAGGTTGTGAGGCATGAAAAAATAAATTACTTTTTTAAATACAGTAATGGAATGCCAGTCAAAATCAAGTATAAGAAAAACAAGCAGCACTCAACTCAAACCACTTCTTGCACTGCAGTTCTAATTATAATTTATATTCAGCTTTATTAAAGTACCAAGTAACATGCTGAAAGTAGAAATCTCTGATGCTCCCACTTGTAAAAATGTTCCTTATCCAAAAAAAAAGACCTGCTGCCTGACAACTATCTACTTGTTTCATGGGGAAAACATGATCAAAGTAAAAAATGAAAAGTAAACAAGAAATAAGCTCAAGATACATTGCTTAAAAGGATTACTGTACAGGTTATGGACCACACGATTGGCATTCTGTTTAGTTTACGGGTAAAGCCTGCAGAGATGACTGGAAGTCTCCATGTATAATTAGCTTCTTAAAATAATGTAATCCTGTCCTTTATTACACTGTCATATGCATTTCAATACCCAAGGCTTATACGTTATCTAGTTAAGTATTCTCTACATGGCAATAACAGAAAAGCTTTCAGTGTTGGCAATTCTTTAACAATATGCTTATTAAAGGAAGCTTACTTGCATCTTACAATCTCAGCCAAGCTTACCTGATGGTCATTAAAGTATTGCTACTTAAACACAGAGCAACAGGCACTTTGAGTAATAAGCATAAATCAACAGTACAAAAATATGACAGAAACCAGGACATTTTGAAAAAATCAAGGACAAATGAAAAGCCACTCTAGTACTTGTGTCTATCTTGGATGGGGGGGATACTCTGCACATTTACACTGCATAACTACTCCTTGCATTGCTTCGACACATCCAGAGTCACTACATGGGGGAGTGGGGTGCAACAAGTATGTCACAATTTGAAATGTCTCTGGCTGACTGTGATGACCCTGACACATTTGTCATACCTCTCAACCTCAGAGCAAGAAATCTGGACAAAGCCATACAAAGAAGTGGGACAAAGGCCCAAAAATAAGGACAATTTTTAAAATATTGCTCTTATAAACTTAGAAAGATAATAGGTCTTGCATTAGTATGAATTTTCTGAATGGTATGAAATCTGAAACTCAAATGTCTGTCATTATTTTCTAACTTCAGTCTTTAATGATTTGTCACTAATTTACCAAAAAAACACAATTTTATGAAAAATGGACCAAAAATGTGATGTAAAAATATAAAATAGTCACACAATACAGCTGTGAACCTGTCAAAGAAGGGTAACAGTAAAGAACGTCCTCCTGCGCGAGGGTAAATGCACGGCTCCCAACACAAAACAAACGAAACAAAAAAATGGAGCCAGCAATCAGTGACTGAAATAAATCTATTATTAAATTATCATTAAATTATCATTACAGCAAGTACAAACAGACCGGTTTCGGCTGGCAAATTACACAGCCTTCTTCAGTGTATACAAAAAATTCAATACATGCTGTTTAAATAATCAACACATGGATCCCATTGGTTAAGTGCTTATAAATATTCATTGAGACCAGGGTAAAAAAGACCACCCAGTTTAATTATCCACTTTTTTTCTTTACAATTTAAAATGTTATGCCAACCAGTTTTGTTTTTACGATCACCTTGTATTGTATCAATTATAGTAAACATAAATTTTGCTGTTGGATGAACCAACTGGTGTTTGTATAGAGCATTAGTCACCTTTTTATGTTTGATGTTACTATAATGTTCAGAAATGCGTAATCTAATGCACCTAGAGGTTTGCCCAATGTAGAATGCTCCGCAGCTACATGTGGCCATATAAATGGCCCAATCACTACTACAATTCACAAAAATGTTTAAATCAAAAACTTTGGGGCAATTTCTACTTGAGAACTCCTTGGTTGTGGAAATATATTTACAATTAATGCAGTGGCCACAAGGAAAACACCCACATAAAGTGTCACCTGACAAAGTTCTCTGTACCATGCTAGTATGTTTGTTATCACTACATTTGTAGTGATTGAAATAGGATTTAAGCTTTTTACCATTCCTATAAGAAAAAATGCACCTATCAGGGATGGTGTTTGCAACATCAGGGTCGCACTGCAAGATATCCCAATGTTTCCGGACACTCTCCAGTAAACAAATGGTATTGCGACCATAAGTTGTGATGAATCTCAATGGTTGAAATGATTTATCAGATCGTTCCCTATATTTAAGTAGGTCAGTGCGTTGCATATTATTGACCTGACGTTTAGTAACTGCAATGGTGCCAGCATTGTAACCCCTTTGTTTGAATCTTTGTGTAAGGTCATTTTGGTTCCTACAAAATGTAGATTGTTGGGAGCAGATACGTTTTGCTCTGATGAATTGAGACTTAGGTATGTTCCTAACTATGTGTGGAGCATGGTAGCTGGAGGCATGTAATAGGGGGTTATATTGTGGGAACTTTCTATACATTTCCGATTCTAGTGTACCATCAGGGAGTTTCCGCAATAGTACATCCAAGAATGTTATATTGTTGATGTCATGTTGTTCCGTGAAACATAAACCCCATTCATTATTATTCAAATAACAGACAAACTCATTGAGTCTGGACTCTGTACCCCTCCAGACAAGCCATATATCATCCAAGCAACGTCTCCATATGTCCATATCTGGAAGAAAAATGTTCCTGGTAGAATTATAAATTATCTCCATTTCTACATAAGCCATAAAAAGGTCAGCATATATGGGGGCAAAAGATGCCCCCATAGCCGTACCTTTGGTTTGCCAGAAACATATGTCTTTGTAGTAAAAGACGTTACAAGTAAGAACATATCTAGCCATGTCCACCAGAAAAGAACTGAATGTAGAACTGTACAAGTTAGTATTGTTAAGCCAATATGTTAAAGCCTTAAGACCTGCCTGATGTGGAATATTGGTATATAATGCGCTCACATCAAGCGTACACAAGAACCAATCGGCTTCCAATTGTGTATCCGATATAATTTGCAAGAAGTTTGTGGTATCTTGTAGCCTGGAACGAATAGAAGGAAGCAAAGGTTTAAGATATTTGGTCAAAAACAATGATAAGGGCTCCGTCAGATAGTTTCTGCCAGAAACTATTCGTCTTCCTGGAGGATGATTAGCATCTTTATGAATCTTAGGCAGAAAATAGATGTATTGAGCACTAGGATCCTTAATAGTCAATTGTTGTAGTGTGTCATTAGAAATGACACCCCTATCCTTTGCATCCTTTAAGAACCGTTCAATACATTTAATAAATCTACCCATAGGATCCACCCCCATATGTGTATAGTATCTTGCATCAAACAATTGCCTACGGGCTTCCTTATCATAATCTATCCAGTTTTGGACCACTACAGCTCCACCTTTGTCGGCAGATGTTATTACAATTTGTTTGTTCTTCTGAAGTTCCAAAATGACCCATCTCTCAGTAGAAGTTATGTTGTTATGTTTAAAAGCAATTTCAGAACTGAGAAAATGTATGTCTTTAAGTACACTATTTTGGAACTGTTGAACAACCGCATGCATAGGCGGAGTGTAATTAGATTTATGATATATAAATTTACCACCATCAGGATTGAAACCAGAGTCACCAAAAAACATTCTTAGATTGATAGATCTACAAAATTGAATCAAATCTTGTGCAAATATATCTTCAGATATGATAGAGCCAGGTATAAAATTTAAACCTTTATTCAAAACCAGGATATGTACATCAGACAGATCAAAATTAGACAAATTCAGAATGTTATTTTGAATACAAGAATTCAATTCCCTAATGCCATCTCCAGTAACCCCTGTAGATTGTGGACTTTTCCTGTGTTTACGCCCCCCACGTCTGCGTGTGTTCCTAAAGGGACACTTCCAGAACTTCTTTTGGGGGATGGAGACCCTGTTGCTGCCAGGGATTCATTATCAGTACCTGAGGACGTGTCCTGAAAAGATGAAATACCATCAGATGTATTTTTACGCAAAATAGACCTGGGTCTTTTTCTCTTTCTAACAGATGTAGGGAGATTGTTAAATCTCACATGTTTAGTCTGAAATAAAAATGGGTTCCCATGGGAATAATCCTCCTGATCCCTGGTAAATTTCTTCATTTTCCTAGAGCATAATTCAGCATCGAACTTTTTCAAATCTGAACCAACTTTGTTTAGTTAGTCAAAGAAGGGACACTTTAATATTAGTACTGCTAACTTGAGCAGCTGACAAAATAAAAGAATCTACATGCATTTCTGAAATAAAAGTAATCTATAACTCTGATTATTACAGTTATTTCTTAACTGTAAACCCTCTATGTTTTCTTCCAAAATTGCTATTTTGCAGAGGGATTATTAGGGGAAGAGCAACATTTTGAGCCAAAATCAGGGACAGTTGAGAGGTTTGACTATGCCTAGTTCTATAAAGCAATTTATTTGCATGTACCACTCAACCTGTTAATGCAATAAATCTGGACAAGGCCAAATATATTGGGGGAACATATAAACAGTACTAAAAATTGCTCTTGTATAAATTGAGACAGTTGATAGAACAACAGGTCTTATTTTAGCATGCATTTTTCTGAAGGTTATGAAGTCTGAAACTCAGTGTGTCATTATTTAGTGACTTAATTCCTAAATGATTTGCCAGAAAACAACAAATTTTATGAGGAACAAACCAAAAATAAGAAGCAAAAATCTATTCATTCTTTGAAAATCTGGACAGTTGGGAGGTGTAGTTCAGCTGGGGCTGTCTAAGTTTGCCACCCTTCCCCCTCACAAAATAATTGTCAAATGGAGCCTCCCCCTGCAGCCATTTCAATGATCCATTACTTGGCTATTTCACTCCATTTACCATAAACACTAATGTGCATACTGATTTACTTCTATGATGATTTGGACTTCATTTGAAAGTTTTATTTTGCATTTTACAGCGCCAACATTAAGACATCTGCTAAACAAACTTAGCATTAAAACTTCTCTGCCCTTGAAACTCACATTCATTAAAACAGCATTGAAACCCACATTCAAAGAAAATACGTTTTACCAGTAGCAGATAAAGATTAATTCTGGGCTGTTTTCAAATCATAGACCCCTTGCATATGAAACATACATGTGCTCTTTGATACACCTTCCTATTGTTTTGATCATTTTTCCAGTAAACAATGAAACAAAACGCATGCACCAATAATGACAAAACTGTCCAATTCAGAACATTTCCATCATAAAAGTCTACTCAAACTTCTACAGTCCACCATTATCAGTAAATATGCACAATTCTACAGTCCACCATTATCAGTAAATATGCACAATCTCTGAAGTAAAAAAAGTCATCTAAATAATTCCACATTAAATAAATCTGTAACTAATGAAGAGGTTGCTGCTAGAAAACACCTTTATATTTCATGGTTTCCTCAAAAAATAAAGTGTCTGATGCCCAAGGAATAAATTGCCTATATTACATTAAAAATGATAAACTAGTAATATTGCAATAGGAAATGGATGGCAAACTGATAACAGGCTCATAGTTAGCATCTTAACATTTTTAGTACGGCAGCATTCACCCCTTCTGGGAGTAGAACCAACAACCTTCTGCATCAAAAGCAAGTACACAACCTGTTGTGCTATTAACAACGCAAGTTGACTTAGCATAAGCAGCACTAAACTTCTCTTCCCCTGCAGCTCTCAGCTCCTTGTAAAATCTACTCAATACTCAATTGCATCTCAACTTCGCAGCACAAAAAATCTGGAAAAAGCCAAATTTATTGGGGGGGGGGGGTCAAAAGGCCAAAAACCAGGGACACATTAAACATTGCTTGTATAATACTGGAAAGTTGCTAGAATAAAATGCTGTGTTACCACCATACATTTTACTGCCAAGGCACCTGTGCAAAAGAGACAGAGCAACATACCACTATGCCAAAATCACCTGCTTTGTGAAAGAAAAATGCTGTGTTACCACCATACATTTTACTGCCAAAGTTCCTGTGCAAAACAGTCAGAGAAACATACCACTACGCCAAATCAGCTGCTTTGTGAAAGAGAGGAAGACTGAAATGTAAATGGCTATCATTTAATGAATTCAGTTCTCACCATAGCTGTCAACATCTTAGCACAAAACACCTGGACAAACCCAGTAATGAGAGAATACAGCCCTCAGACATATTCAGTGAATTCAGTTCTTGCCATAGTTGTCAACCTTAGCACAAAAAAACTGGACAAAGCCAATAATGGGGTAATATAGTCCCAAAAATAAGGACAAATTTCAAATATTCATCTTATAAACTTAGAAAATTGCTAGAATAAACGGTTGTGTTACTAGAAAATTGCTAGAATAAAAGGTTGTGTTACTATGTATTTTCTGAAGACTATGAAGTCTGAAATTCAAATGCCTGGCAATTTTACTTCTGATGGAACAAAAACAATTTTCAGTAGAGGCTCAGGGAGAAATACTGCAGACACATGTCTTTGTAAAATGGCAGGATACCAAAGCAAATCCACACAAACACAGGGATGAGATGCAGACTCCACACAGAAGGCACCCCAGCCAAGAATCAAACAAGAAAACTTATAGCTGTGAGGCAACAATGCTACCACTGCACCATCAATTATGCAGGGAATTAAACATTCAGAAACCTGAAGTCTGAAATTCAAATGCCTGTCAATTTTATTTAACATTTGTTAATCAGGACAATATGACTTGGAACAAAAAAACAATTTTCAGCAGAGGCCCAGGAAGAAATAATGCAGACATGTCTTTATAACATGGGAGGACACAAAAGCAAACCCACACAAACACAGGGAGAAGATGCAGACCCCACAAAGAAGGCACCCCAGCCAAGAATCAAATGACCCAAGAACCTGCAGCTGTAAAGCAACAATGCTACCACTGCACCATCAAATATCAAGCATTGCAATATTTAGAAAATACAGATATTATGAGGAACAGATCAGGTCAAATATGAGGCAAAAATCTGCAATTTATTTACAAATAGTGGTGGGTAGGGAATTCAGGTCCGTAACACCTACATACAAGATACAGGGCTCAAGCCTGAGTATCTCTACCCACCACCATTTGTTTTCTCTAGCCACCAGTATATAGTAACTGGGGCATTTTGCACACACACACCTTTACAACCAGTTGTAATACTGTGCGCCTTAGGTAAAATAATGGGCCAGAAATGTATGTCAACTTTCTGCTGTGATACATTATATCTGACTGGCAGAAACATAATAGCTGTATTGCCCTTTGACAAATAATGTCCCCACAACAAACCATATCAGTCACCAGTGAGAAGTGACAATCATCTCTTGTGTGGTTCCCAAAAGTAGTGAAATAGCCAAAGTAATCCACCTGACATGCCACTACTGGGCATAAATAAGAGCCACAGTAGTCTTCTTCATTTGCAACATAGGGCACATCACACCTCATGATGACTTCTGTAAAAATTTAAAAAAATATATAAAAGTGTATGATGCTGTGGGAAATGTGTACCATTACCATTGCCCACAGCTCTTCTAGATTCCTTCCAGAAAAAAATTAAAAAAAAAGAAGTCACCACAAATGTACCCCCAACCAAGCTACAATAATAATCACTGCATCATTCTAGCAGTCCTTTGCTTTCATCCACTGACTGTTTTCCCAAACAGATAACCACTTCTAGTGATTGCTTGTATTTACCAAAAGTGATTAAAAACAAGAATCCATAGCAATGTAGATGGTGCAGGTTAATCACTGTATTTTGCCCCTAACACACGACTCACCAAAAAAGAACTGCAGCCACAGCTCTCAACCACTTAGCACAGCAACCAGGGGAAAAAAGACAACAATTAAGGGGGCAAAGATCCATCATCTGTGACAAATATGAAATATTCTTCCTCTGTTATGTAGTTATTTATCAGAACAACAAGTTTTACATTAGAAGCCATTTTTCTGAAGAACATGACTCTGTAGCTCAAAAGTCTGTCATAATTAAGAGCAGCATACCACCTGTGACAACCATATGGTGGAATTTACTGCAACTCCCTCTGCTCTGTCAACTTCTTAGCCCCAAAATTAAGAACAGATCTTAAATGCTTCTCATATGCTTAGAAAGTTACTAGAATAAAAAAAGCTTTGGATTAGTAAGCATTATATGAAGGATACAATGTCTGAAACCCATATACCTGTCATCATTTAATGACTATACATACCACAACCAAGAAGAAAACTCTCTGTACTCTTCTACTACTTCTTCTTCAGCTGCTAACACCCAGCACAGCTATTAGCTAACGAAATATAGGCCGCCAAAAAATAGAAATCAAGATCAAGAATTCACTTGACTCACGAGTCAGTCCACAACCGAAACTGGCTACAACTGTTTGCTTCTCACTCTTTTCCCAGAACATAAAGCCCGGGAAGAGAGTGACAACCGACCAGCAGCCATTTAGCCCAAGCACGTCATTTAAGTGCCTGCGGACGTGGCAGTCCGAACCCCTTCCAATTCTATGTGGTTCCAAACCAAATAGACTGCTGGGCATCACACTGATGCCTTCATTTGCTCTCTGGGCTGCAGCAGAAAGAAAGAAAAAAAAAATCTTTATTTAAAACCGCCACAACCTGAAGTGGTCAAAGTGCACATGCGCGCACTCGCCGAGGCAGGAACTTGAAAGACGAGTAACTAAGTCAACTGAACTGTCTGAGACAGTTAACAAAAAACAATAATTAAACTAAAAAGTACTTTTTTCTTTTTTTGCTGAGGGGGCTGCAGTCCGGCAGTCCGATGCCACAAGCCACCCCTGATTGTATTTTATATTGTGATCTAACGGAAAAAGTAAGAAGATGTATAGATGTGTATTTAGGCCAAAGGTTTGCCAAATTTGCCTTAGAAGGCATACATAGAAATCAGTAGAAATGATTCACAACTTTCCTTGAACTTGTTGATGCCTCTTTTCCTACCAATTGGAGTATTCTAGGCCTATTTGCCATCTTGCTAGGGTGCATGTGCGCATGTGTGCGCGCTTGTGTGTGTGAGTGTCGTGCATGTGTGAGTGTGTGCATGTGTTTGTGTATGTCTGTATATGAGTTAAAATGACACTCCTTAACATTTTATTTCCTTTTGAAATATGCAGTGTGCCTTATGCTTTTACTTTTTCCGTAACTTCTGAAGCAAGTAGCATGTCCTCAAATAACTTTTCTCCTCTGATAAGAATCCTTCTTAGTTTTATGCATATCATTTTATCACTATACAGCTCATTCTTCTTTTGCCCTTGTTCATTTTATTTATGGTGCTGTTTGTTTTAATATCCTACTATAAAAAGTAAATACAGCACTGAACTAAATATTAAAATGTTGATTAAACTGCATAAATCATTATCACATGTTCTGTCTGACATCTGCTTTCATTGTCAAAGCAATCTTCATGCCATATTTCTTGTTTGCATGATACACTCAGAATTGCATCAGTATTTTATTTATTTATTTGTTTGTTTGTTTATTATTTCTTTACATTATTTACTTATTTTATGCAATCTTTAAGCTGGTACTTTGGCATTGAGGATTAAGGCTGTGTATTAATGATAACCTTTGTTTTGTCATCCTAAATTATGTCAGTATCTCAGTCTTCACTTGCAAATTTTGGTTTTCTGAAAACATATTTAAGCAAAATAGCTTTTAGGTAAACCATTAAAATGGGCACAAATCTCTAGTAGTTTATCTTATTAACAATTATTAAAAAAAAAAAAACAATATTCTCTTTTATCCATCGATTATATTACTTGTGAATCTATTAAGTAACATTAAAAGGATAAACAAACAATGTATTCAAAGTTTTAATTGACTAACATTTTTAAAAGTATTCCTTGCTAGCTTATGTCCTGGAATTTATGGGCATTACTATTTGGACAGAATTACTTACTGCAAAAATTCATTGCTTTTTTTCTGTATTATGCTGGTGCATAGTATCCTGCATCTGACAGGCAGAGAAGACTTCTGTTCCACTGCTCTAATTGCGGACATAGCGGCCTTTTTTCCATTTCTCCCTTCTGCACTATGTTGAACAGTCTGGCATTGGCTGACTGAAAAGAGTACATGAAATGGTAAAATATGAGGGCAAAGGTAGAACGGTAATGGTACCACCTCCAAAGAAATACTTCAGATATGCCTTATTTCCATAATGAAATATGAGTGCAGTGTATCAGTGACTTTACTTTTCAAACAATGTTTTGTTAGTTTGTTGTGCTTTATTTTCAAGACTGTTTTGTTGTTGTACATGTTAAAGACAAGTGATTTAGAATTAAAAGTACCATTAAGTGCAATTTAATGGCTTAATTTGATGTGTCTGTGATATAATTTAAAGAGCTACATATTCAGTGTAAACATTTATAGCTTTCATGTTGCACATCTAGTCCTGGGCCTCAGAATGGGGTCAAGTATATTCTTACTGTTGGAATAAAATGGAGTTGCATTTAACTGTCTGCTAATTGTGTTTTATCTTTGGCATGATTAAAATGTTCATTCATTAAGAATGGCAGAGATGATGGATATCTGACACCAAACTAGAACCATCTGTAATTGTCTTCTGGTATTCTGTGTATCCTTTTCATTCATTTACAAGAGAGCTTTTACACAAATGAAAGCAAGTAGAATGTACTTGCAGCTGGAAATCATTTCTTCACCGGTGTGCCTTTATTCTTTAGTACTCACCTGGGATATATTTAGAAACCAGATATATGTTTCTATGTCATATGAATGTATAGTTGTGTACACTTCACTTGCCATGTGAGTCCTGAAAAGGTGTCCAGAAAACTGATGCACTTTTTGTCTTAACATTATTACACTGGGAAACAGAAACTGTCTGATTACATTTCCATGTGACATCATCTCAGCCTAAATATTTTTTTCACTGTAAACTCTACACTATTATATAATGCCATTTGTATATTTAGTTATATACTTTTTACATTATGTATAGTTGTGGGACATATCTAAACAACTGCCAGAGTATAAGTGACAGCAAAGCCCATATTGCCCAATATTAAGTACAAAATAATGAATTCGATAAAGATGTCTAAGAATAAAAAAATCAAATGAATACAGTCACTATACTGTAATCTCTGCTGAATAAAATGTTAATCAAATAACAAACACAGCAAGACCATATCTGAGGTATCTAAAGTGTTATCAAAGGAATACATTCCTTTCAGATTATTATTGAGTTCCTGTATAAAATTCAAACAAGTCACTCTTTTTTGGCATATTGCCTTACATGTGTCAAGTTAAGGCTGTGTATTGATCCGCAAATTAAAATCCAAACTTGACCAGCTGCTGCATGTCAAAATGCTTACAACATCTGCTCACAGCAACTGAAATAAAATATCTAAAACTCAGTACTCTGTATTGACATTCCTTGAATCTGACCAAATGTGAATGTTAAATTAACTGAACATTTACAGAAAATAGCAAGAGCATGTTTATACCTCTGAACATGAGGCCTGAATAATAAAATTAACCTGAGAAAACTGGATAATAAAATTATCATCATAATTCAATGTGTATGACAAATAAAGTAGCACTAGAAAGTTTTATTTGAATTCTTATTCTTGCAATATGCAAATTGATTACACCTTATGAAGCTGTTCTACATTTGTATATATAATCCATGAATGCCTGTAGATATCACAGGTTTTACCCACTGTTGGTGGGATTTGATCATGTGGGCATGGGTGAGGTCTGTGATACCCACACCCAGGAGTGCATTATTGCAAATACACAATGACATTAAAAAGTTCTAATCTTTTATAAATAATATCATTACATAAAATGACTTTAGTGTTCTTCTGCAAGCTGCTGGTACTCTGAGCCAGTCGAAGTACATGATGCACATGCTCTGTGCCTCCATAGTTCATCGCTGTCTTTACCATTTTTAAATATGACCGTTTTGTCTTGTTTTCTGTGGAAAGTCTATAAGTCTTCTATAACTCTTCATAGAGTATACAGATATGCAGGCATTTGCGTAATATTTTTGGTTTGTTCTTCAGATAACTTGTCATTTTCTTGGAAAGGAATGAGGACTGAAGTCAGAAAATATTGGGGACATTCACATGTAAGAGTTTGTGATATATAGCATGGAACTGCTTATAGGGTTGCTCCTGGCATCGACATTTGTGAGTTTTATTTATATATATATATATATATATATATATATATATATATATATATATATATATATATATATATATATAGTATTGTATTGTTTTACTCTATGAAGTATTTTTTTTTGTATTTTAAGTTCTCCACTTAGAAAAGTGGACAAACTGAAGTGATGGAACTTTTTCTTGTGGGATATGGCAGATATACTAGGAGCACACTAATTTTTTTGTCCAGTCAGCATGCACATTTTGGGATACAAAATTACTTTCATTGTGTAATTGGTAACTAATCCTTATCACTGCAGTTTTCATCATCTTAACAAATTTAACATCATGGACTAAAGAGAATTAAATTTACACACACACACACACACACACACACACACACACACATATATATAAATATATATATATATATATATATATATATATATATATATATATATATATATTAGAATGAAGGCGTCAAAAAACAAAAGTTTTTTCATTGAAAACAGAGGTGATATAGGCAAATCGAAATATAATACATGTTTATCAAAACGTCCATACACATCCCTAACAGATCATACATCTTAATGCTTGAAATGAAAAAAGCAACTGTTTTCCTTTTGGGTATTTCAAATATTACAGTCTCAAGTGATTTGGCTAATATGTGTCAAAGCTTGTCGTTAAACTTGATAGGACATTCTGAAATTAATGCCCACATAATTGGAAAAGTATTTTCAGGGTTTAGGACAAACCATTTTCACAACTGTTTAAAATATGTTTGTTATTTAAAATTCATAAAATATAAATGACCACAACCAGTATAACTAAAAAAAATAAATAACTCCAATTCATATATCTTTCAAAAAATACATAACCGTGATATTGAAAATGTTTTATCACTAGAATCATTTCAAACTATTGTCGTATGTTAAAAGTCTAATAATATCTTCCTATAATGCCTCTGTAATTCTAATGCTATCTTCATTAACGCCTCTGTTTTTTTTATCTTGAAGTGTGTATATAGCTTAAGTACTCATCAAAACAACTTATATCAGCTTTTCACAATTAATTGGTCTTATATGACAATTTTTCTCTTTCCAGTTTTCCATTCATTTGCCTATATTTTTCTAAAAGCAAATGACATGTTTTTCTAATCTGTAATTCACCTTCTCTGTGTCAACAATCCTGTCCCATCTCCTCATGTAGGATTCCCAAATAAATTTCAGCGGTTTACATAAAATATGTCTTAAAATATTACATATTTCTTTATATCTCATGGCTGTCCATGAGTGGGACCAGAATATTCAGAAGAAAGAAGCACACTGTAATTTGGGAATGCATGCCTTGGATATTTTTCTAGCATACAGTATCTATCAGTCTGTTTCAATCTGTTTCAAAGTGGCTGCTGCTTATATATTACATATGTATTATATAAACAGCAGGCACTTCAAAACTTATTTTGTAAAACCATGTTTTATTATCAGAAAACAAAATATTAGGCTGACTTCCCTAACAAAAAAAAATGAGATTCACTTGTAGTTCTGAAAAAACAAGTCCTTTTGGTGCCAATCTATATACATCTTTCAAAAAATTTCATCTGCTCACAGAAAGGCACAGTTTCTCTGGTTCAATTCATATGCAAGGTCCTCTACCAGGACTTTCACTGATTCTGCAAAATTATGGATTAACTCAGTATCAGAGCCAGTGGTCTTTCCTCAGATCCTCAATTCTTTATACAGATATCGCTGGACTCTTTTGAACACTCCTGTCTCTCTGTGGACCATCAACTGACCCCAGGAACTACAGACCCATCAGTGTGACAAGTCTAATATGCAAAGCCATGGACAAATTATCATGGAAATGATCAAGTAGCACATTGGCAACCTACAGATACAGGACCCATCCCAGTTTGGCTTTGTTAAGGGAAGATTTTTGCATTCTTAACCTGGCAGACTTCATTGAGAGGGTCACCATGGCTATGGATGACAGGTAAATGGTGTATACCGCATACCTTGACATGACCAAGTCATTTGATACAATACCCCACTCAAGTATTATTGACACACTCTTAGAAATAGGCATAAATCCATATATAACTTGCTGTCTTTCTGGCTGGCTCACAGACAGGAACCAAGAAGTCAAGATTAGTGAGACTACTTCCTCCAAGACACCAGTGGAATATCACAGCTCTTTGTGTTGGGGCCACAGCTATTTGGGGTCTACTTCTCTCTAGTCAAGGCTAATGTTAAAGGCCTCTAGTTCATTAAGTTTGCAGATGACTGTATACTGTGAACTATCATAGATTCTCACCACAACACCAACATTCTAAAGAGGATCTAACACAAACAAATGACAGGTGCCTAAGCCACAGATTAAAACTCAATGCAAAGAAATGCATTATAGTGCTCTGTGAGAAAGCATTCATCCAAGCTAATTACTTCATGAAAAAAAAAAAAAACACTAAGAGTTGACCCAGTAGTTAGGGGTCTTGGAACATATGTCAACAGTAATCTGGCATTCGAACAGCACATAGTCAAGATAGTAAGAAAATAATTCTATGTCACCCAACTCATAAGCAAGGGTATGGCTTACAGGTCCAAGGAAATAATAGTACCACTCTACTCAGCCCTTTATCTGACCCATCATGGAATACAATGTCACATTTAGCATGTAACTAGCCAGGCACTTGCAACAGTTGAAATGCCCTCAACGGTTGCTCACCAGGAGAATACAGGGTATGAACACCCTCTCCTAAATGGATTGTCTTAAGGTCCTTTCTCTGTACTCAGTCTCCTACAGGTTACTGAGAGCTGATCTAGGCTAGTATATAAGGCATCGCTGCATCCAGCTTTGATGGATTTCTTGCACATTCACAAGACAAACATCACCAGAATAGCTAGATCCAAGGACCTGAACTTTGTCTGCAATATAAATAATACATGATGGAGGGACTGATATGTGTCTCAAAGGATTCACACATTATGGAATAAGCTCCTCATCTATGTGATGCAGAATTCATCCATGACCCTTGGGAGCATGCTGTAAATGCAATGAGTTGAGGTAGAGAGGACAGCTGATGCTGGGTATGATTCCATTGTACCAATACTTTCTCTGTGCCTGAGGCATATGGTGATGTTTGGTGACTAGGCTACTTGAGAAGAACGATATTGCTGGTTTCTGCTGAACTCTGCAAAACCTAAGACTTACGTTATCATATCTACTGTTTCGGCACTTGTTTTGTGATGCATTACTTGAGTGTTTCTGTGCTGAATATCTGTACTTGTTGACCTTTTTTACAATCTTTAGTTAGAACGGCCTTGGTTCCTTTCACATTAGAGGGAGTAGAAGGGACCTGAATTATTTTCTGGCTCAGGAATGTGTAAGGGAAAGAAGAATGGGTTGCTTTTGATTGGCCACAGGTCCTTGTTTGTGTCTTTTTTATTGAATCTTCACTGTTGTTTAAGCATTGCAATTGAACAATGTTTGGCCCATAACCTACAAGCTCTGGGGTCTTTGGTGACATTTGGTGACCACACTGCTTGAAAAGAAAGAGTGTTGCTGGTTTCTGCTAAACTCTACAAAAGCTAATGCATTACCCTATCCATTATTTTGGAACTTGTTTCTTATATTGCCTTTGTCACAGCTAAATTGATTGAGGGTTTTCTGTGTTGGATATCTGCACATTTCTTTCCTTTTTTACAATCTTTAGTTAGAATTGCCTTGATTCCACTTTAGTGTGAGTACTGGATACCTGCATAATTTTCTGGCTCAGGAATGTGTAAAAGAAAAAAAGAATGTGCTGTTTTTGACTGCCCACTTGGCATTGTTTTTTTTTTGATTGAATCTCCTCTCCTATTTAACTGGCACAGTTGCACAACATTTGGCTCATAACCTATGACATTACATTACCATATCCACTATTTTGGCACTTGTTTTTCACATTGTTTTTGTCTCAGCTGCATTAATTGCATGCTTCTGTGCTGAATACCTGCAGTTTTTTAACTTTTTTATCAGTCTTTATTTAGAAGTGTTGACCTCCGTAAAGATGCCGATATCTCACAATGTAATTCCCCTTTGTAGTCTGTGTAAAAGCCAATCTCTAAAAACGTGTTTCCTTTAAAATACCCTTACTGTCTAGACAGATTTTTTTTAACTACTAGAGCAACTAGTTTGAGCATAGCTGAGCATTGTTCATCAAGTTCTTTGTGCTATTGAAAACAACCAAATCCCACTTAAGTACGGAAAGGTGCAGGGCCAAAAAACTTTTGAGCAATCCCCACAAACAAAAAAGTCTGCACGCCAAGTCAGTTCTCAAGCATTCAAAGAGTTTATTAAAACTCTAAATATGTTAAAAAACATATAATAGAACACAACACCCATATGGTGAAAATCTAAGCAAACTGGTTTCAGCTATAAGCCTTCATCAGTGCAATAAAGAATCATTGTGTTATTGAACTATTCTAGCTTTAACTTTCCCTCACTCCTCCATAGTAGAGCAGCAACCATCGCTATGCACTTCATGCCTCTTTATGTGACCAGTCTAGTTGATATGGGTATTCTGAGGTGTTATAGCAAATCCCTCATGTACACTGACACCCCACTTACTCAAAATAAAACAGATGTCAGTGACACTTACACCACACCCACTGCACAGGACAAAGACCCTATACATAAAACTATTTATGCTGACACAATTACAGGTAACCTTCCTAAAACAATAAAACATCCTGCACAGCACAATCAAAGGATGGGTCCACAGCCATCACATAAACACTGTTAAAACACCAACCTCAGCTACACAAAGTAACACTGTATCTAATGCCTCCACTACTAAGCACTTAAGGCAAATCAGCACACAGCCAAATTTTCTGGTCATGTCCCCCTCAACAATGAGTAAGGAGAGACTCATGGTTAGCTGCCTTTCTGGAGCTAAGATCCGTCAAGTCACACAGGCATTCAGGTCATTGAGCCACAGTTGCCAATATGTCTCTGTCATTGTCCAAGATAGTTTGGTGACTGTATGTCTCAGACAGGTATGAGTCTAGCATTGAGCAGTATACTATCTCCTCCAAGGATGATGCCACTTTATCAATGGAAAATTATTGATTTTAACAATTGGCTTAGCTTCTGGTGTCACTCCAAGGGGGTACAATATTTGACAGTCAGGGAGGACATGGTTGATAGACCTCACCACTTCACCAGGGATGGTATACACATATCCCACCTAGGCTTTCAGATATTGGCAAAGACCTTTTCCACCTCCATAGTGCCTATTTTTATGCAATGCCAAACTGATAAACTTCCCATCTTAACTGAATCAATGAAGGAATAGCTGAAGGTGGTTCTGCTCAATGCTAGAATTCTTAACAAGAAACTTCACTGCTGCAAGCCTTCTTCTCCCTGGAGAGTGTAGACAACAGTAATGGAAACATGGTTTAAAGTCATTAACTCAGCAGTGCAAGGTTATAATGCCTTTCTCACCTTTAGATCAGCTACTGTACAGGAAGGAACTAAAGGTGGAGGAGTCTCAGTTTAAATTAAAAACAACTTCACACCCAGACTCGTTACAGTGTATGACCCACTGGAACTCATACATGTGCAACTCACATAAGCAGGGTCTTGTTCCATATCCTTGCAACCTATAGGTTCCCCTACATTTCCCAGGAAACTCATACTAAAGTCCTTCACCATTCAACCCACTATGGTCATCACGGGGGATTTCAGTTACCCTCTATAGACTGAGAATCCTACACCACTTCTAAAACACAGGCCCAGAAATTCCTAAACTTCATTAATACCAGCATCCTGAAATTGTTGGTCCATTTTCCTAGAAGGGCTACAGACATCCTTGACCTTATAATCATAAACATGGGGAGGAATGCTCCTTACCTAATATAATGTCCTCACTTGTCAGATCTGACCATAAGGCAGGACTGCTTGAAATAAAAATTAAATCTGGAGACCCAACAAAATCAAAAAAGCATTAGGAACCATTACAAAACAAACTTCTCTCTACTAAGTGACACATTGGCTAAATTCCAAGCACCCCAAAGCCCAATATACACTGTAGCATATGGTAAACTATTGACAAAATCTCGGTACAACCATATTGATAGCTGTATAGAGCAAGCTGTGCCCACTCATATTAAGAATAAGAAAAACTCAAAAGATAATATATCCTGGTGGAATCACAATATCAATCAGTTATACAACAAATGGAAAAAAATCTTGACCAAGTGTAGGAAGAATAAAGCCTGACATACTGCAAACTCCCTGACCAATCAAAACAGGGAGCTAAGGGGGTTAAATAATACTTCAAAGGCTAAATTTGAAGAAAAAATAGTTTCTCAGGCAAAGGACAACCACAAAGCTTTCTACAGCTATGTCTGTGACCTCAAGGGAAATTAGTAACAATATGCAGAATTTGTTGTAAATGACAGCCCACACTGAACTGGAGGTAACTGCCAACCCTTTGGCTGACAGGTTCACCTCAAATTTCTCCCCTCATCCCCTTGATATTACAAAGAAAATACTCATACCACAATCCCCCTTACTATTACTAGGGAAAGTTCTTCAATACACTTTCAAAAGCCAGAAACACTGCATTGGTGGGCCCTGATAATATCCCATGATGCTTTACTAAATAGCATGAAACATGACCTCTCTGGTTCACTTGAATCACTTTTCAGCTGGATCCTACATTCAGGTTTTTGTGTCAAGGAATCGAAGATGGCTACTCTCATTTCCCTGCTCAAAGGAGGTCCAACCAGCGATCCAGGTAACTATAGACCCATAAGTCTGACTAGCCTCATATGTAAGGCCATGGAAAGAATCATCACAGACATGATAAATGGGGACATAGTTAACCTGAAAACCTGAACCACATCATAGGTTAGCTTTGTTGACAATAGATCATGTCTAGTAATATGGGTGGAATTCTTTGGGAGGGGTCACCAATCCAATGAGTGAGGGCAAGACTGTACACACACCTTAGCTTAACCTGGTCAAGGCTTTTGATACAATACCCCACTCAGGTCAATATAGACAAGCTCACTAAATTAGGTATAAACCTTATTATCACCTGATTGATTGGCAACTGTCTCACTGATAGGACCAGGATGTCAGTCATTAGCAGAGTCCCCAGGGTCCAATACTGTGTCTGCTCCTTTTTGGCCCCTTCTTCTCTGAAGTGGAAGAAAAAGCTGAATGTTTATGGCTGACTAAGTTTGCAGATGATTGCAAGCTGGGCCCTTATCAGACCAATCATAGAGTGCAATGCTCCTTTTGGTATCTATCTGACCAGAACTGTGCAGCAACTAGAGGAAACCTCAAAAGTTCTTTAAAAAAAGAATACAAGGCATAATAAAACTGTTTCATACACAACACCTTAAATCCTTCTACTCATTCTCTTATAGATTGCTAAGGAGTGATCTATGCCTGGCAAACATGGCAACAGCAAAATCTGAAGTTATGAATCTCCTACATATTCATAAGTCAAAATCTACCTGAAATACAAGCTCTGGTGACTTGAATTTTGTCTGTGACTTAAACAGAACATGGTGGAGAGACAGATATGTGTTCCAGAGACTGCCCCTCCTATGGAACAGGCTTCCATCCATGAGAAGCTGAGTTTGACTGTTACCCAATTTAAGTGCAACCTAGACCAATGGATGAGGAATAGGACATTTACACTGGGCCTGGCACCCATGTCCCTTATGGACAGAGGTAGCTTATAAATGCCTGGCCCTCAGTGTCCTAAATGACATCTTTATTCTTTTGGGAAAACTTGACTAGGCTTAGAAATGCCCCCCAAGGTCATTAGCTTAGTAACAATCTATGAATTTATGAAAACAATTCTTGATCATTGGATGAAAAATCACACACACCCCCCTCCAGCCTGGTCCACATGTCTCCCTCCAGGAGCCATGAAACATTAGGCAGAGGAACTATTTTACATTGAAAAATGAAAAAAAAATGTATATACTGATAATAAAACATGCAATCCAATTTAACTGATGACCCATTTTCTAAGCTCAATAATGCACTCCAGGTAGAGTGTTATAGGTGAAATAACAGACCTTCCAGTGGTAAAAAGACCCTCTTGTCACTTACTTCCCCAATAACAGATCTCAATGGATCAACATGATATCAGCTGGGAGGTACAGAAAATATCAAAATAAAAGCATACCAGATTTTACAATAAAGTAAAGATAGTTACACATGAATACATTCGAACAAGAAATGTAATACCATTCAGTAACACACTTAAAGGGTTGTAAAAAACAGATGAACGTGTACCATATTTAGCACTACATATGAACATGTGTGCATTGTAGGTAAAAAATGAATGCACTTTTTTAAAACAGGGGGGTGTAGGGAGCAACTTAGTAGGATGGGTGGTGTGTGTGACATAGAGGTTGGAGGATAAAGAGGATCATAAAAGAATACGAAAAGATGAACTTTATATATGACAACATGATGCAAATAAAGGTGAATAAAAGGTGTTATATGATATGTCCTGTATGATAACATTTATATTTATAATGCTTTAAAGGTCATGCTTTCAAGTCAGTCCAAAATGCCAGGTAACAAGCTATTTTTCTGAGATGAAAAGGGAAGATTTCTACAGTGTTGGAACAAAAGTAGAGAAGTAGTGCTTGGTGCACTGATGTTTGATTACTGGACTTTCAAGCAGAGAACCAATGGGGTCCTGGCTTCTAAGGTTGTAGGGCGGTATTTTGGGTGAGTTTACTAGATAAAGAAGTAAGAGAATCAGAGCTCATGAATTTAAACAACTGGAAGGCCAGTAAGAGATAAGTTCTATGTCTGACAGAAAGATATGTGGCTTTTCCTTTGGTTAGGCGGTGGTATTCTTGTTGAGGGGGGGCATCTACATAACTTATTTGACAGGGTTTGGGCAACATTTGTGTTTTTTTTAGAGACTGCAGGAAATAAAAGAGGCAGGCCATGTGATAACTGTGAAGAATCATATGGCAGATCTGGTAGAATATGCCATAAAGTCAGACATTTTCTGGGCCTGGAATTGAAGACAACTTATTTTTTGCATAGTGTCTATCAAGGTGTATATTATAGGTAAGAGAGTCCATGCATGATCCTAGGTGTCTAAAGTAGTTGACATTCTCAAAGTAAATATTATCCAATAGCTGTGGACCAAGTTGGTCACACTAGCTAGTAGTCTCTTTTCAGGGGAGATATGAAGTGCTATTTACCTATAAATTGTTTTATTGTTCTGTACACACACACACACACACACACACACACACACACACACACACACACACACACACACACACACACACACACACATAAAAAGCCAAGTATGAATGAGTATTAATTTATTAGAAGTGTTCTAAAGTTTAATCATGAGCAGATTTCTATCACATGATTGATGTCTTTAAATCAGGTTATTTAATGGCTATTTACTTTAAATACTAGGTCAGTTTTTAATGTTATTTATTCTGATGAACACTTGCTTCTTAGTTCAAGATAAAAACACTCAAATAAATTATAGATATGTTTCTTCTTGCGATGATTTAGTGCTCTCATTTTCTAATTTGTTGTTTTTTTGTGCATTTCTGAACCAGGAGTTTGGGTTATTTTAGTTAGCATCATTGAGGATATCATGTTCGGCCATGTTGGTTGAGTTACAAGTTGGATGAAGTCAAGGACAGCAAGAAATACAGATATGTCATTTTGTATCAGGCCTAGAAAGTTTAGAAGTCACTGTAGATAAGGAAATTTTACAGCTGATGACTGAGGTGATTATATCATTTACTAGTGTTAGGATTTTTTTAACAACCTTACTGAATTATCAGTTAAGACATATTATACAAACCATGTTAACATGTTCACAGTTACAAACGTTATGCATCATATGCATACTTTTATATAATTATCATCAATCCAACATTAGGTAAATTGATCAATTTCCTGCCTTCCTTAAACCTCACTTCTCCTCCAAAACATTATACTGCATATATTGTTCACAAAATTTCTATTTTTACTATGTAGTTTGTCCAACCCTTTCCTAAAGATCCCACTTCTAGTTATTTTATCTTTCTTACAATATGCACTACTACAGGTACAGCTGGTTTAGACTTTGATTTCCGTTTTCTAGTAATTGCCTTGGTGGCAACCACCAGAATAAAACTTAACAAGGCCTTACTGTATCTAGGCAGTTCAGATCCTTTATCCCAGCTCTTACAATGATTTCCTTATTTACACCCATTTGCTCACCTAGTATATTTCTGACAGAGTACACTGTAGAGAAGTTTTAAAGTCTGCCAACCCATTCCTAAAATATAAGTTCCCAGTTACTTTTTTCTTCCAAATCACACCTCCAGCATTAGCCATCTGCCCAAAGAAAAATTCTTTGGGGTCTTCTTGGGGTACAGAACATCTATGCAAACACTTCCAATCAAAAATACTAAATATTCTATATTTTGTTGCATATTTGGAAGCTATACATATGTATTTCCATTGTTTCTTTGTGAATTACATATCCAGTCTCTCTTCCCAATCTTTTCTAACCTCCTCTGATTTATTCCTATAGATCTTTTGCAATATTTTATATGCCATAGTATCTCTTTTTTCAAAGCAGTTTCTGTTTTATATTTAACTAAAAACTTTACCAGAACAGGTCTTTCACCTAGAATACCCCTATCCCTTTCTCTTCCTTGACTGGTCCAGATTTGCTTTTGGTATCTTCCTATTATAATGCCTTTCCCTCTCTAGTTATTTGCTCCTAATACTTTGGTTCATTTTTCAATTTCATCAGTAAATTCCATCTCACTCTTGTCTATTTCCTGTACTCCTAATTGCAGTCAATCCTATTGGCAAAATCTCCTTACTCCATCCTTGTATTGGCTTAGTTCTTAGAATACTTCCCGCTACTTTATGAATCTAATATTCTGTAGGGGGTTGTTGTTAGTCTCCTTAAGCATCTGCATCCATAACCCAATTTTCTCCTTATTTATTGAATATTCTTGTGTTCCATCATCATCATTTCCAATATGACTTATAGTGTTCTCCTTCTACTATGTATATGAGCCTTAACTATGTAGTTCTAAAATGACTCTTCAAATCAGGTAAAATTAAAACACTTCATTCTGTTGGAAGGATCAGCTTATCCCACTTGACTCTTGCCCTCTTCCCCTCCCAGATAAAATCTGTAAACTCTTTAATAATTACTATTCTTAACTTCTACTCTGGTTAGTAATAATATTCCTGACCTGTATATAAAAGTAAATTGACTAAAAACATTTAGACTGCTTGTGTCTTGCTATCCATATCCATAAACAAGAGCTTCCAGTTTCTCAGGTTTTGTATTATCATTTCTTTAGTCTCTTACCACAAATCCTTAGCTGTCATATCAGAATCCTTTTTAATCCATACTCCTAAATAATTAATTTTATCATGTCCCCATAAATATGTGTATTGCTAAACCAATTCATGTATGGATACGTAGTTTACAAGTAATAACCCTTGTTTTGTCTGCATTAATTTTATATCCCGAAAAAAAATTAAACTGTCTCAAAATGTTCCACAACACTGAGATGCCCTTTTCTGATTTTATTAGGTACAGAATAATATCATCTGCAAATAAAGCCAACTTTGTTTTGATTTCCATACGAATTAAGTCCTTCAATTTTTGAGTCCCTTATTTTCCTAGCCAATGGCTGTAAATATAATGCAAATAACAAAGGGGCAGACAACCTGCCTGGTCCCTCTATTCAGACACAGCATATTGAAGAGAGGAACCTTCCCAGTTTAATGTTTGCCTCCAATCCCTCATATAGCCTCCAAATTAACTTTATTATTGTATCTGGGAATGCAAATGCTTCCATTGACCTACTCATAAAATCCCAGCTTACTCTGTTGAATGTTTTTTCTGCTCCAAGACCCAACAACAACAAAGTGGGATTTTCTTACATTCTACTTCCCTCTGGATCATTATTCTTTTATTAATGTTGTCAAAAGTTTGCCTCATTTCTACCACATTGATATACATCTATCAATTTTATGAACATCATTGCCATTCTTTCAACTTCCGTGGTGGTGCAGCGGTAGCATTGTTGCCTCACAGCAAGAGGTTCTCCTGTTCGATTCTCGGCTTGAGTTGGGAGTGCCTTTTGTGTGGAGTCTGCATGTCCTCACCGCGGTTGAGTGGGCATTTGAATGACATGCGTTGAAATGGGTGTGCCTTCATTGAAGGCTGGTCATCAGGCTGGCAACTCGACACCATAAAAAAAACAAACAAAAAAAACAACTGCCAATCATTAGTGGACCGGAGTTCCACTGTGGCGACCCCTAACCGGGAAAAGCCGAAAGACAAACAACAACATTGCCATTCTTTTAACTATTATAGCAAAAACACTTTATAATCACAGTTTAAAATTAAAATGGGCCTATATGAAGCTAGGTCTGACTGGTCATTACTGTTTATAGGTATTACAGCCACTACAGTATTCTTCCAGGATGTTAGTGCTCCCCCTCCTTTTAAAATACTGTTAAAACCTTCCAGATCTTTATCACTTTTTCCCTCCTAGGTTCCAAACTTTCACAGGAATACCTTCTATTCCTGGAGACTTTCCTGCAGTTTGATTATAATTCCCCATTTTCATCTCAGCTCCTCCCAACTTAACTGTTAATTGTTGAGTCTCATCTACCTATAACATTGGCATACTTACGTCTTCCATACATATTGCCATTTGTACTTTTCTTTGATTTCCACATTTGTCTGCTTTATATAACTTTTCTGATATATCTCAAATATCTATACAGTATCTCTGGTTATTTATTTTTTTTATAGGTTGCCTATGTTTGGCAATAACCTTTTCTACTTTCTGTTGCCTATGCCCTTGTGCTCGGCGTGCTTGTTCTCTGGAATTATTATCAAAAACAGTTGCTTAAGAGCAATCTTTCTAAACTCATGCATAATTATCCAGATCCTCTCTTATCTTTTCTTTAGCACTCTGCAGTTGCACTTATCCTTGTTCTGTGATATTCTCCTTATTCTTCAGTACTTTAGACTTTTTCAGCCTCTCTAAGTTATTTCTGCTCTTTTTTTTCAATCAACTTTAATTTTATCCTACTAATTAACTACAACTTCTAAAGAAATTTGTATCTTCCATAATAGTTCTCTAATAATTTCTACTGTCCATTCCTTAAAATCCTCTCTTTTTATCAGGTAGGTGGCAAAGAACCTGTGCCTTATTTTTATTTCATTACCCTGCATTTTCATTTTAGTTGCTATTGGTGAATGATCTGAAATAGTTATTGAATACATGTCAAAGTTTTCAATTAAATACACACATTCCTCTGAAATACAATTTCTGTTTAGTGAAGCCCAGTTATTGTACCTTAGGGGAAACTATGTAAATTGTGTCTGAGTTCCTACTACTGAATTCATGTCTTTCATACCAAATATTTTCATAATTTCAGTCAAAAATCTACCCTCTTTTGTTATATTTTCTAGTTTAGGTCCCACAGATACATCCTCACTTTTGCAAATCAAGTTCCTTTCCCCACTATATCTAATATTCCCTTCCGAAAGCTGATGGTATGATTCATGCACAAGTGGATGTGCTCGTACAGTGCCTTAGTGTAGGATTCTGCAGTCGAACTTTCAGATCCCGTCTGCATGGGTTTCGTGAAGTTTGTCACTTCTGACTTCAGTAGCATGAAGTTGACTTTTGAGAAGTTTTTTAAGGAGGTTTCCTTACTGGGGGGTGGGGGTGAGATGTGGATGTTAAGGGTGATTTTTCTTATGGTCAGACCTGACCAATTTGGGGGTGACCACTGGTGTAGAGCATCTATCTCCCATGTTGGTAATGACCAGGTCTAGGATATTGGAGCCCCTGGTGGGACAATGGATTAGTTGATCCAGAGCATTGGAATTTATGAATTCCAAGAACCGTTAGGAAAAGTAGTTAGTACCCGAGTAGTTTTCCCAGTTAATGGCAGGGTAGGTGAAATCACCCAGTACTAGGGTGTTTGGTTGTATCTTAATATTTTCCAGTATGTTTAGAAAGGTGTAGTGAGAATCTTAGGGCATGGTGGGGGATCTGTAGCAAGCTACAGTTTGGATTGCAGTCTTACCTAGTGTTAGTTGCATCTGGAGAATTTCAGATGCATTGTGTTGGGCAACTAGCCTGAAGGTGTGAATATCCTTGGTGAATATGGACACTCCTCCACCTTTAGTGTTTCAGTCTTATATCATATTCTTGTCCCAAACTGATGTTTTCTTTATGCTGCAGTTTTCCTGCTATGAAAGTTGCTTCATTTATCAAGACCAAATGATAACCTTTTATTATCTGAAAAAGTTTTGACAACTTGCACTTGTGCTTTCAGTTCCTCATCTGATGAGCTATACAGTTTTAAATCATTGACAAAGAGAAGATGAGAGGTCTTTACACTCTGTTGTTTTCTAGGAGCCAATTTACAGCCATGGCCTAAGCAAGACAGAATAGCAGCATTGACAGAGAGTCACCTTGGGATATCGCCCATTGAATTTTTATCCCAGGAAGAATAATTTGTCCATTATCATGGCTGAATTGCAAAGTGGCCTGCCAAGGTTTCATCATCACTGTAATGTAGTTAATCAGTGTAGGGTGTATCCTACACATTTTTAAGCACTCTTTTATCCATGAATATTGTATACTATCAAATGCATTTTTGTAGTCAATCCATTCTTCCCCTTTTTAATGTTCTCCACTATGACTTTATTTAACAAAGGATGATCCTTTGTTCTATATGACTTTTTTATTGCACTTATGTCCTATTGTCATCATTGGGGTTTCTTCTAAATGACTATAATCTCTGTCAGCTTCAATTCCAGTGTATAGTTTGTACGTCGCCGGAAGGCAAGTTGTCGGTCTATCATTTTTAAGGTAGCTTACAGGCTCACTCTTAAGTAGGAGCATTGTTTTTCCTGTTGCTAGCCAGGTTGGTGTCTGTTCTGGGTGGTTATATAAATAGTTCTTACTCATGGTTAAATCTTCATGCAAAGATGTTAATGTCTTTAGCTCGAAGTTAGGTACTGCATCTGGGCCTGGGGTTTTCCAATTAAAGGCTTTCCTTAACTTTGTTTCAATCTTTCTGCCTGTTACTTCATCCCATTTCATATCCTGTACCTTTAAACTTCTTATTCTTTCTTTTACTTATTTCAATTTAGCATCTTTGTCCACAGGATCTTCATAAATACTTCTCCAAAATGTATCTATTTCTTCTTTTTTTTGGTAGTCTTTCAATTCTTTTTACCTTGTTTCCCAATTCCTTATACATTTTTTGGGTCATCAATAAATTGCTTATTTTTTTACTTTTTCTTTATATTTATCTGTATATCTTCAAGTCTTTCTGCCTGTGCTGAAATTTTTAGTTTATTTGCAATAGTGTATGACAGATCCTAATCTGTTCTAATACTGCACATTTGCTTTATCACATGTCTCTTTCTAGGTATTTTTGTTGATCTGTTCCCTCTTCTATACTCCTCCAACAGTGACAATTCTTGTCTCAATTGCTTTATAGTTTTCTCTATCTGATGATTCCATAATGTTATGCAATTTCCCCCTTCCTGTCCCTCACTACCCTATGTTCTAGTGGCAAAACTTTATCAGTTACCAATTTAACTGCACAGTAATATGTCCTATTTACTTCTGTTATATCACATGGATCTCTATGGACAGTATTAATTACTGTGTTCATTTTTTTATCAAACTTCTAACTTTTGCGGTTTTATTGACCTTTTGCAGTCTGTTTCTTTCATTGAACTTAATATGTATATCCATCTCTACCAAATCAAGCAACTCTTTTCTTAGCTCATTTTCTTCTAAACTGAGGACGCATCTTTTTCTTTCATTTCCTGTGGGCATTCTGTAGATTCTTCCTGTGGCACAGTCTCTTCAATTATATCCCCTGTATTATTGTCTATTAGTGTTCTAATGAGGTTTGAGTACAGTGCTGTTATATCACCCTCAGATTTGGATACAATGGCTGGACTTATGAAGTGCACTTCATAGCCTTTCCATAATACTGTGGACACTTGGTTGTCAAAGTTCATATTGTTATCTATGTGCGTTCCCAGGTCTTGCACCACTTGGTTTCAACATAGGAGGAGTGTTGTCAATGCTATAATTACTGTGGAATTCCACTTTGCAGAAGACCAAAATTATGGAATTTTTGCATTTATTTGTAGACCATGTGGCTTTGGCACAAATCATTTATCTGTGATAGCCCCTCCTGTATAATGTTATCATCATTGGTGGACTCAATGATTGCATCCAGTATGCAAGAATCAGAAAACTCGGTAAGCCAAAGGCCATATACATTAGCCTGGACTGTCAAGAAATAGATTTAAAAAAATAAAGGGCCAAGTACAGATCCTTGCAGTATGCCAATGGTGACAGCTCTACTGGTAGAAGTTGACTCACCAATTTTCACAGTATGTGTTTTGTCGGTCAGATATTTGGTTTACCATCTAGTGATGTAAGGGTTAATCCCCAGCTGAGAGAGTTTCTCAGTGATACCTAAGTGGGGGATTGTGTCCAAACTCTAAGCCAGATCAAGATAGTCAGAATGGGCTGTCTTACCTTCACCCAGACCTAGCATACAAAATCAGTGGGCTTTGACAACATCACAGATCACCTATAACATGACTTAGAACATATACCTACCTGGCACGATTGAGTAGACACTTCAACACATCCTCCACACAAACTATGTTCCCATAGAAGCCTGTACATCAACATGCATCTGTCTGAGTTGGGGGGGGGCAGCACCTGAAACATGCATGTATAGACACATCCTAAATCTCATCTGTGAGGTATACCAACATGTCATCATGGACCTTATATATATATATATATATATATATATATATATATATATATATATATATACTTATTTATGTTGCTGTGTCTTTTGGCTTTTAGCAGTTAGGGGTCGCCACAACGGAACTTCGGTCCGCTAATGATTGGCAGTAGATTTTTACGTGCCACGTTGCCGGCCCTGAAGGTACGCCCAGTCACGCATGTCTCCACACACAAGATGCTCTAGCTGAGAATCGAACAGGACAATGTCTTACTGTGAGGAGACAACGCTACCGCAGCACCACCACCACAGTACAGTATATATATATATATATATATATATATATATATATATATACAACACACTTACGCTTACAGCTGTTACTTCTACTACTTATTCTACCACCTTTAATTTTAGCCTACATACTTACCTCTTATGAACACTCATTATATCCACACCTTCATAACCCCAATAAGCTAACTACCTCTTCTTCCCTACCAATACTGTCTAACCATGTAAACATAACATCTACACCCAGCTATCTACTGGCAAAATTTCATAGAATACTCCACATTAGGTATTACACTCTCAATCCCAGAAAATCTCCACATCTATACAGCAGATTCCCAAATCCAACCTTTCTAATACAACTCCTCTCATTAAAAGATGGAGACATTCACCCAAATCCAGGCCCAACAACAGTTCCTACCACACAACTCCATAATCCCAATCAATCCAACATTCATTCCCTTACTCAACCAACAAACTCACTCATCAAAGCCCACCTCAATATACGTAGCATTAATAACAAAGTCTCACAACTCCATGCTCTTTTGGAAGTCTACTCCTTTGACATTCTTTGTTTAACAGAAACCTGGTTAAAGACTGCAACTAAAGACAATGAAATCACCCCACCCGGATATAATATATTTAGACTTGACCGTGTAGCAAAGAAGGGCGGGGGAATAGCTATCCTATTTAAATCAGGGTTACAGATCAACATATGACTTTAAACCACCAGCAGATTCTACTGCCAAAATTATTATTTCCAAACATCAACTCAGCACTTTCAAATCCATCTATATTATCTGTATCTATCTACCTCCTGGCAATAATGACGCCATCATAGAAGATATCCTCTGCTGGCTATCCTAAAACTTGCCCCAAGAAACCATAATCCTAGGCGATTTTAACACTGATTGGAATTGCTGTTGCCACCCTACCACCCACATTAACCTATTTGTTTTTTCTCAAAACATTACCTCCCCTACCAGGATAAACAAGCCTAATAAGAAAGAAAGTACCTTGGATTGGATTCTCATAAATAACCATCCCCATATATATGAATCTGGAACCCTCCCTGATGATGTAAGTGACCACTCACTTACCTACATCATCAGGCATAAGACCAATGTTTCTATTCCAAACACTTTCAGGAATATTAGGTCCAAGAAAAACTTTAACCCTGATCTCTTTCAAAGTGAACTAAGAGCATGTGACTGGTCTCCCTTAAAACACCTCCCATTGGAGGAAGCTGTTAAATACTTTAATTCCAAATTCCTAGCCATTCTAAATGACCATGCACCAAACTGCTCTATTAGAATTAGAACTAAATCTGCTCCATGGCTTTCAAAAGAAACCAAACAAAAAATCCACCTCAGAAATAAATACTGGGCCAAATGGCGAATGACTAAAAACCCTGTAGACTGACAACACTTTAAACAGCTGAGAAATTACACTGAGAAAGCTATACTGTCTGATAAAAGAAACTACTACCTACAGTTCCATCAAACTAAACATAATAATCCACAAACATTCTGGGCAAGTATTAACCAACTACTACACCCAGGTCAATCCATTACTCCTAACCCACAAGGCACAGACCAGGAGAATCTCAAGCATACTGCCAATGCCTTCAATACCTTTTTCACTGAGGCCATTCAAACACTTTCTGGTCAGCTATCACCTAATAACTTAACTTTACTTACCTCTAACACAACCCCATCCCCTCCATTTCTCTTCCAACCAGTCCCTACAACATATATTCTTACCTTTATCCAAAAACTGAAACTATGCTCTCCTTCAGCAGACCAAATACCTGCTGAATATCTGCAGAAATCAGCCAAATCCATTGCCTATCCCATTTCCATTCTGATTAACAGAACCATTAGTGAAGGACACATCCCTAACATCTGGAAAGTCTCCCATATTACCCCCCTTCATAAAGGCAGAAACTCTACTGAATTCTCCAACTACCGTCCCATAGCCCTACTCTCATCTTTGGCAAAACTAAAGGAAAAATGCATCCATAGGCAATTGCTAGACCACCTATTCCATAATAACTTACTTTCCAGCTGTCAACATGATTTCAGACCTTCCCACAACACTACTACTACCCTCCTTTCCTTTACTGACTGTATTAGCAAAAACCGTAACTCCAATATGCTTTCCTCTGTACTATTTATCGATCTGTCCAAGGCATTTGATATGGTTAATCACCAAATACTTATAAATATCCTCAAATCCCTGTCACTAGATGCACTCACTATAAAATGGTTCCAGTCCTATTTAAATAACAGACAACAGGTGGTGCTTTGGCACAACATTCTATCTACCCACCTGCCCGTTAACCTTGGCATCCATCAAGGGTCCATATTAAGACCCCTTCTTTTCTCCATATTTATCAATGACCTTCATCTAGCAATCCTCCAAGCTACATGCATTCAATACGCAGATGATTACACACTTATATGCACAGCTACATCCACTTCCAAACTTCACTCCCTTACCCAAAAGGTATTTAATACAGTAGAACAATGGTTTACACAACATTGCCTCCTCTTTAACCCCAACAAAAACTAAACTCCTCCTTTTTAATCCTACTCGTAAGTCCTCCACAATAGATTTCTGAGTTACATCCACTAATGGTACTCTTATATCACCTGACCCAACTACCAAACTACTTGGTATCACCATAGACAACAATCTTAACTTTGACATCCATATCAACAATACTATAAAAACCATTAACAAAAAACTCAGCTCTCTCTACAGGGTCAAACCCTTCCTTTCAACAACGGCCAGAACAACTATTGCTTATACTCATCTAATCTCGACACTCCTCTGCGCCTCACCCATATATACTAATCTATCTAAAAATAACCTCACCAAACTGGAAATCTCCTGCAATAACATTGCCAGATTTGCTACAGGCAACCCATTTAGAACCCACCACTGTTATAATCATAAGCAGCTAGGATGGCTAGAACTTCAGAATCTGCTTAAATTCCACCAACTAACCATTGCCCATAAGACTCTTTACCAACCTTCCATTACTCCTATACTATCTGCCCTCATCATCCCCTATAATAATCTGAAATCCTTGTGCTCATCACATAAACTTCTTGTAAATACCTCTAAATCTAGTTACAGGGCTGTGGATTCTCTTTTCACTAATACTGTTGGAAAATCCTGGAACCTTCTCCCCAGTGAACTTTCCTCAGTTTCCTCTACATCACGTTTCAAAAACAGACTTAAACTTTTCCACAGAACACAGTGGTTATGCCCCTGTACTAAACCTGACCAATCATCTTTCTATTCAAACTAGACACTGCCTACCCTTTACTTCTCAATAACAAGTTCTACTTTCCTTATTAACCACAACACCATTTCCTATACCTAACCTTGTTTTTTCATCCTCTGAGCTTACTTATTGTGTGATAACTCTTTATTAATATAATTATACAATAAACTTCCTTTTTGTTATATTCTCTATTCTACCTGTAATTTGCATTGTACCTGCCTTTTGCACTGTGATGTATTCTGCCCTCTTTGATACTTTCTGTGTTAACCTGTAATGTTCATTGTAAATATACATGTTTTTATTTCTTTTTTATCCTCAGAACTTATCTACCCAGGCTATAGAATATATTCTACCTGCATTTTGTATTGTACCTACATTTTGCAATGTGAGGTATTCAGACCTCTTTGATAATTCTGTGCTAACCTGTAACATTATTGTAAATATAAATGTTTTTGTTATTTTCTTGTTTTGCATGGAACTTATCTCCCCGGACCTCTACTGAAAATGGACATGCATTCAGTTAGACTAGCCTGGTCAACAAATGTAAAAAAAAAAAAAAAAATATATATATATATATATATATATATATATATATATATATGTATATGCCATGCACACCAGTCAATTAGCCTGTAGTGCTCATAATGTCACACATAGGTATAGCAGTGTTTCTCCTAACACCTCCAGCAGATGTTACACTGTCAGAGCAGTGTGCTTGATTACCCTCATAGATTGCTGACATGTCATAAGAGTTGTATAAGTGTGTTCATGCAGAAACATCTGTGACACCCGTGCCCTGGCCCAGCAATCAAGGAGCCTCAATCCTCACCACTAACACCAGTGAGGGGCGTCTCATATAGGAGGAAAGGATAACAAATACATACAGTAAAGTGCAATTTCCCTTAACAGCACTCAGAGATCACAGTTAGTCCAGGGCTGGTCACTCCCTTGTTCTCCAGGTCCCTAATAATACTCCCCACTGGCACAGCTATAGTTCCCAGATCTCAGCTAGCTGGGCCAGCTAAAATCTCCAGCACCCTCTCTGTCCAACCAATGCTTTGTGTCCCTGCCCAAGTAGCTGACACATACACACACTTTGAGATAAGAGTTTATACAACCACACAGACACTTCTGGGGAAGGCTGGCACAGGTTTTCCAGCTGTGCCCCTTTTACCCAGACTATATGGTAGCAATCACTGCCACCACCCAGCTAATATTTATCAGCTACCCAAAGGCCCTTAAAAGGGTGTCCAATTATTACTGTGCAATATTATTATCCAATTGGTAGTATAACCCATGGCTAAAGCTATTGGAGTGGCTTTGTATAATTTTACCAAAGGCATGCAAATACTCTTAAGAGCTTAAATTATCTCTACACAAAACAGCCACAGTTAAAAGGGTTTAAAATATTCAATAATAAATAATTAAAAACACCACACAATACTTTTATACTGCACAGTGTTAGTCAAGAGTTCAGAGATGACAGAGCAATACTTAAAATAATTCAGTAGAACAGTTCTGACATCACAGAAAAACACTTAGTCTAATATTTATAGTTTCTAGCTATTTCTAAAAGAAAACACAAGTCTAAGATAAACTTACATATAGAAAGAGGCAGAGTGCTGATGAGTTGGATGGTCAAGACTCAAATCCTTAATGGTCTCTGATTGTCTCTGTTTTTAAAATCACATTCCTGGTTCTCATTACATCATTCTTCCCACTTCCCTGGGATCCCAGGCTAACAGAAACTACATTTACATTCTTAACATCTCCTTGTGCTATCTTGCAGCTAGTCAGGAATCAGAGCAATAAAAATACATTTGCATGTTTAAATCTAGCAATTTAACTCTTGGTTAAAACAATAGAAATAATGTCTTCATCTTGCCAGGCTAGCGCTGACTTTAAATCAAAGGGTCACAACATGCTTTACTTGTTCAGCTTTCTGCCAGCAGAGTGCACTGTTGTTACATTTTTTCAGTTCCACATCTAACAGCAGTTTTTCCATTTAAGACAACAACCCTGTGTCTTACATTAATATTTACAAATGATAGAATTATCTATAAAATTCTATCTGGCTAGGCTGGCAGCCTTCACATTTTCCACCCCCTGGAGAACTCAAGCTAGTTTTTCAAGTGACCCTTGAGAAACACTGCTTGAAAGGGTTAGGTCTGTCTGAGTATACCTTACCCCATTCCTTGTCTTGAGAGCCTGTCTGCATTGGCATTGCTAATCTCACTGCAGTGCTGCACTGAGATATCATATGCTTGCAACCCCAGGCTCCATCTTAGCAACTTGGCATTTTGCTGGTTGGCTCTGTTTAACCATGTTAGGGGGTTGTGATCTGTCATAACAGTGAATTTCCTTCCATACAGATAAGGCTGAAGTTTCTGCAGTGCCCGCACTATGGCTAGACATTCCTTTTCTACAGCTGCATAGCATTCCTCCCTGGGTTGCAGCCTATGACTTAGATAAACCACTGGGTGCTCTTCTCATTCTGAAGAAATCTGGCTAAGTATAGCCCCCATTCCATGGTTCAAAGCATTCACCTGCACAACAAATTCTTTACTGTAATCTGGACTGGCTAACACAGGGGGTCCTCCCAAAGCTTCTTTAAGCTTCTGGAATGCCTGCTCATATGCTGGGGTCCATACTACCTTATCTGGCCTGTTCTTCCTTGTCAGGTCTGTGAGGGGAGCAGCTATGGTACTATAACTGGAGACGAATATTTCTGTAGCAACCTGCTGTCCCTAAAATGCCCTCACCTGCTTTTTAGTAACAGGTGCAGGCCATGTCTGAATGTTTTCTACATTTGTAAGTTCTGGCCTTATCTTACCACTCCCCACTCTATGCCCTAGGTAGGAGACCTCTGCCATACCCACCTGACATTTGCTCAGCTTAATGGTCAACCCGGCCCTCTGTTGTCTGCCCAGCACCTCCCTGACATGCTGAAGGTGCTCTGGCTGGGCATGGCTGTAGAAGGCAATATGATCTAGGTAAGCAAGGGCAAACCCTCCTGCTAGGATATGATATACCAGCCTGTGGAAAGTCGCTGGTGTATTCTTCATCCTGATGGGCATCTTTGTGAACTCAAACAAGCCAAAAGGAGCCACAAAGGCTGACTTCTTTCTAGCACTGGGAGTCAAAGGAACCTGCCAGTAACCCTTGGTAAGATCAATGGTTGTAAGATACTTAGCCCCACCCAGCTGCTGTAGGGCCTCATCTGTCCAAGGCATGGGGTAAGCATCTGGCTCTGTGTGACTATTCAATTTCCTGTAGTCCACATGGAACCTGGTGCAGATATCCTTCTTTGGCACCAGCACCACTGGGGAGGCCCAGGGACTGTTGGACTCTTGAATCACCCCTCATTCCAACATCTCCTGTACCTCCTCCCTCAGAGTCTGTTTGACTCTCTCAGGCACTCTATAAGGGGCCTGCCTAATAGGCCTTTGGGTTCCTGTATCCACCTGGTGCTGCCCCAGGTGGGTGCACCTTGGTTTCCCAGTGAACATGTCCCCAAATTCCTGCAACACTGCTCGGATTTCTCAAACCTGGGTAGGAGATAGCTGCTGGGACATTGCTACCCCTTCCACTGAGGTGTCAGCCGGAGTCTCACTGAGGAGATCAGTCCCCTAATCTCCCTCAGACTCCTTCTGCAATCCACTGCAAATGCTCAACACAAGGGCCTCCCTATTCTGGTAAGGTTTCATCATGTTAACATGACACAATTTGTGCCCCCTGCCTTCTGTCTAGCAGTTCCACCATGTAGTTAACATCACGTACCTTTCTTACCACCTTGTAGGGTCCCACCCAAGCTGCTTGTAGCTTGTTGTATCTGACAGGAATGAGAACCATTACCTGCTGCCCCACAGCATACTCTCTAGCTCGAGCATTCCTGCCATACCACACCTTTTTCTGTTGTTGGGCTTCTGCCAGGTTCTCCTGGGCCAAGCCCATGTATTCCCTCAGCCCTGTCCTGAGGTTTAGGACGTATGCCACAACAGACTCCTTGTGAGACTCGCACCCGCCTTCCCACTCATCTCAAATTAAATCTAGAGGTCCCCTCACCCTATGCCCACACAGCAACTCAAAGGGTAAAATGCCTGTGGATTCCTGGGGAACCTCTCTGTAAGCAAACAACAGATTGGGCAAATATTTGTCCCACTCCCTCTTAAACTGATCTGCAAATGCCCGTAGCATGGACTTGATTGTAAAGTTAAATCTGTCAACAAGACTATTAGTCTGGGGATGGTAGGGGTGGTCTTCATGTGCTTCACTCCACAGGACTTTCTCAGACAAGCCAGCAGGTCTGACATGAAATTGGCACCTCTGTCAGTCAGTATTTCTTTTGGAAAACTTACCCTGCTGAAAATCTCTAACAAAGCATTTGCCACCTTCTCTGCCTCAATGGAGGACAAAGCCACTGCCTCAGAGTATTGTGTAGCATAATCCACTACCACTAGGATATACTTTTTCCCTGGGAACTTGGGGTACTCAGAGGACCCACAATATCCATAGCTACCCTCTGAAATAGCTCCTCAATCACAGGCAAAGGCATTAAAGGAGCTCTCACCTTGTCTCCTGCCTTGCCTTCCTTTTGCCACTGCTCACAGGTCCTGCAGTACCCTGCTACATCTCTGGAAATTCCAGACCAATAGAAGTTTTGCATAATATGCCTCTTTATACATTTTATGCCCATATGACCTGCAAAGGGAATATCATGGGCTATGGCTAGAAGCGCCAGATGGTAGGCTCTAGGCACTACCAACTGCTGTACTCTCTCACCATCTAGCTCTCTCTCAGGGGTCCACTCTTTGTATAGTAACCCTTCATCCCAGTATACAGATTCCCCCTTTCCTTGAGAATCAGGTGCCTCTCTAGCTATCTGCCTCAGACCTTGCAATGTAGGATCTGAGAGTTGAGCCTGTCTCATATCTCTCCTTGTGACCCTTCCCAGCTTCCCTTCCACAGGAAGTCTGGCATCCTCTGACAGTGATACCTCACTGTCAGCCTGGGTACTACTACTCACCTCTACCTTTGCAGTTATTCTGTCCAAGGGATCATCAGTACCCCCAAGCAGCTGTGGCTCGCCTTCAGTCTCACTGCTATAGGTTAGCTCCCTCCGCGAAGTAACCTCCTCACCAGTTCTGGCTGCAAGTATGCAGTCTGTTTGGGTCTCCCCCAAGCTACCAGACCCACATGCTTGTCTCCAAGCCTGACTGAATGTAACTGCATAAGCACATGGTACTGCCACATCCAAATCCTTCTCTATCAGGACATCTGCAGGATGGTAGTTTGGTACCCCTGTTGTCTTAAGACAACCTACTATTGGTGTTTTGTCTTTACCACTTACTGGCTCCCTTACCTTTTGTTGTCCATCTTGCCTCTGTGGACATTTGTATGCCACATGGCCCCACTGGTTGAATTAAAAACATTTAACCCTAGCTGTTGGACATGTACCTGGACTAGTAGCTTCACCTGCTACTGGCAGATTCTGTTGGGGCAGTCTGTGCTGCCCACTATGGGTTCTTTTAGACCCATGAGCAGTACTGGGGGTAACTTTCTGGTGCAGGGCTGCCCTGCTTGCCAGGTATAGGTCTCACTTCTTCCCCGACTCATCTGAAGTAGCACATTGTCTATCAGCTAACCAGATCCTCATCTCCTCAGGCAAAGTGCTAAGGGCTTGTTCCCTCACCAAAAGGTCTGCCAGCCCTTCAAAAGTGGTGACCTGACATCCACCCATCAGCCTATGAAAATAAGTGCTCAGTTCAGCAACATATTCACATGCACATTCATCTGCCTTGCGTTTATGCTCACAAAACTTTTTCCTGTACGTTTCATGTGTTAGCTTAAAAAATTCTAACAAATGCTTTTTAACAGCAGTATAATCAAAACATGCAAAGTCAGATATTTTTGACAAAACAGTTACAGCTTTACCATGGAGTAAGGGGGTCGGGAACCACACCCAGAGCCTTTGTTCAACCCCATACTGTTTGCATATCCCCTCTCAAACATATGAATGAAACTATCAAAATTATCCCCCTCTTTAAACTGCAGAAGAAATTTACTGACCTGTTGTACTTCTGGGGTCCAGTTACTCCCTTCCCCATTACCTCCATGACTCTGGCAAAGAGTCAACATCTCCTTCTCATGCTGCCTCTGCCTCTCCTTTTCCTCAGCTTCCAGGCGTAGAAGTTTCTCATTCTCCTCAGCCTGCAAATGTCACAGTCTCTCATTGTCCTCACTCTCTAGACACTTCAGTCTCTTAGCTCTTTCTAATTCCACATGGCTGGCCTCCAACTCATATCTCTTTAGCTCCAGATGGATTTTTTAAGTCTTCTGCAGAAAGGTTGAGCTGTCCATTCTCCGAGGGTACTATATCTCCACTGCCAGTCTGATTGTCCTCCTGGTTGCTGTTTTCTGATGCAGCTGTAACTAAGGCTGCAATCAGGTTTGCCTTAGTCAGGTTTCCATGCACCAGTCCCCTAGCCTGGCACATCTCTGCCAGCTGGCTCCTTGTCAGCTTTCCATACTCCTCTGCTGACATGCTGCCTGCTCATCCTGACTAAACCAACAAAAGAAATACAACAATTGTGATCTGAACTCTGAGTATTCACTGCATGGCTAATTTAGAGTACCACCTTCAAAGCTCACTGTACACAAGCTACAGGAATTCACTGTACCCATACCACCACAAGCCAATTAGTATTTGCAACCATTTAATATGTGATGTGGATATACCAAACAATTAATATGTGATGCCCGTGCCCTGGCCCATCAATAAAGGAGCCTCAATCCTCACCACTAACACCAGTGAGGGGCATCTCATATAGGAGGAAAGGATAACAAATACACACAGTAAAGCACAATTTCCCTTAAGAGCGCACAGAGATTGCAGTCAGTTCAGAGCTGGTCACTCCCTTGTTCTCCAGGTCCCTAATAAGACTCCCCACTGGCACAGCTATAGGGTCCAGATCTCAGCTAGCTGGGCAAGCGAAAATCTCCAGAACCCTCTCTGATCAACCAGTGCTTTATATCCCTGCCCAAGTAGCTGACACACACACACACTTTGAGATAAGAGTGTATACAACCACACAGACACTTCTGGGGAAGGCTGGCACAGGTTGTCCAGCTGTACCCCTTTTACCCAGACTATGCAGTAGTAATCACTGCCACCACCCAGCTAATATTTATCAGCTGCCCAAAGGCCCTTAAAAGGGTGCCCAATTATTACTGTGCAATATTATTATCCAATTGGTAGTATAGCCCACGGCTAAAGCTATTGGAGTGGCTTTGTACAATTTTTACCAAAGGCATGCAAGTACGCTTAAGAGTTTAAATTATCTCTACACAAAACAGCCACTGTTAAAGGGTTTAAAAATATTTAACAATAATAATTAAAAACACAAGCCAATACTTTTTACTACACAGTGCTAGTCAAGAGTTCAGAGATCATAGAGAAATACTTAAAATAATTCAGTAGTACAGTTCTGACATCACAGAAAAACACAGTCTAATCTTTCTCTTTTTTATTCTATTTCTAAAACACAAGTCTAAGATAAATGTACATATAGAAACAGGCAGAGTGCTGATGAGTTGGATGGTCAAGACAAAAATGCATAATGGTCTCTGATTCTCTTTGTTTTTAAAATCACATTCCTGGTTCCCATTACATCATTCTTCACACTTCCCTGGGTTCCCATGCTAACAGAAACTACATTTACATTCTTAACATCTCCTTGTGTTATCTTGCACCTGGTCAGGAAACAGAGCAATACAAATACATTTGCATGTTTAAATCTAACAATTTAACTCTTGCTTAAATTAATAGAAAGAATGTCTTTCTCTATCCAGGCTGGAGCTGACTTTAGAGAAAAGGGTCACAACATGCTTTACTTGATCAGCTTTCTGCCAGCAGAGTGTACTGTTGTTACATTTTTTTCAGTTCCACATCTAGCAGCAGTTTTTTTTTTCATTTAAGACAACAAGCCTGTGTCTTACATTAATATTTACAAATGATAGAATAATCTATAAAATTCTATCTGGCTAGGCTGGCAGTTTTCACACCATCTATGATCATTCATGTTGTGCCAGAGACATGGGATTAATGGTCATATTATTCTGACATTTTCCTTGATTGTGTGTGTTTCTTTTACTGTTGTCCATGAACCTGTAACTGTGTCCTACTTGCTAGAGACCTCTGCTGACATTACACACATATTCTGACAAATCAGTCTGCACAGCTTCAAAATATGCACCCAACCCCGATTGTATATAACATCCCTGAGAGATGTCCTTTCCATTTGTCATGCCAGAATGCTTATCTCATAAAAATATCTTCACCATTGTTATGTCACCTCGTCAGACAGTCACATAATATACATTTATACTCCATACTGTAACATGCTGATATGTGATTAGTATTCCTGTTACAGCTGTCTTCCATTTACATGTCCTCATCTGCTGTACATTACAATGTTTCACCTGTCCTCTTTCCCTGTGTTCATTCCTACACTTCATCTGTGTGTCCCTATTCAATACACACACTTCCCAACTGTTTATTTTAAATGGCAGTCTATGTACCTTTACAGATCATTTAAACAACTTGTGTACAGAATGCCTGAAATGTGATTTCACAATATTCTGCACTGTATACACTGTCCTGTACTGTATTTGTACCATATCTGTCCACATGACCTCTATGCTCCCCGACTGCCCGAACTCCCAGAACTCCTCTTTAATTCAGCCATCATTGCTCAGAGGTGACCCATAGATAGCATAATATGCCACAACCATGATGATGAAAATCACTTCACCTCAAAAATCTAGATAGGAGAGTCAAACAAGGTGAGGAGACTTAAACCTTTGACGGCGACATTTATGGGGCGACGCGGAGAGAATAGATCACCCAAAAGACTCCTCCCCTATGCTAAAATCAAATAAATATGTGAGGCAGAGCACAAGAGCACTCTTCTGGCCTGAAGTTCATTGAGAATGGATGACTAATGGATGGAGATCCTCCCAGGACTACTTTCTGCTCAACAGAGCAACAGCAAAAGAATAACAGTAAACAATTGGGTATTAAAAGGGGGTGGCGGTGGCGCTAAAACTATGGGCTAGGCTTGTAATTGCCCTCGGGCAGATAGCCTAGTATGAACCTATGAACCTATGAACCTATAAGCCATGGTAATCATTGGGGCATTCCGAGCAATCCCTCTAACCTAGGTTGCGTGTACTGTAAATAAGTTTGCTATCTATGTTGCTTAACATGGCTTCCTGACTGGCAACAGTGCCACAGAACCACCCTCATTTACTTTTAAATGTGGTGCATGGCATGAATATGTTAGCAACACTGCTGCTCGTCCGCAAACATGTAAACTCCATGTAGTCTTCGTGTGAAGCCTACATGGAGTTTATTGAATCAGACAGGTTATTTAATAGTGGATTGTAAGTATCTTGTTAGGTATGATGAAGTCCTGACTACTCTGAGGATGAAAGTGCTTAACTGTGATTTTATCCATCCATCCATTGAGCCATCCACAACTGCTTTTTCCCATTTTTGCACATGGGGGTCAGGGTGTCATTTCAACAGTGACAATCATCTAGAGCCAAGGTTTACACTGCCAAGTGGCTAGCCCTTATATTTCTGAGTGTTTTGACTTACTTCATCACAGCCTTCCTCTGTTTGTTAATAAAACAAACTATTGCTAGCATTTATTTAATTTCTTAGATTCCTTTCGATAATAGTCCCTCTTTTAGTAGTGATCTTGACTATTAGCATTCTCTAAATGATTCTCTGAGAGGCAGATTGCATGGAAATATACAATAAGTGAATCCATTCTAGAGCTATTGGAAGAAGTGTAATAACTGATCATAACTTTAATTATATTATACTTGCAGAAGTTTCTTTATTGTAAGTACATGCCCTGGAAAAAGTCTAACATTATGCATAAGTTTAAAAATGTTCATAGTTTAACAGCAGACTAATATTATGGAGTTTCATTTTCCTTATTTAAATATATGGTCAATGAAATATGACCTAGACCATTTTAGAATGATACATTATTAAATATCGAGAAAAACAAAGGCATACTGATTGTTTATAAGCATCAGCATATGCAACTTTATGTGTGTGTGTGTGTGTGTGTGTGTGTGTGTGTGTGTGTGTGTGTGTGTGTGTGTGTGTGTGTGTGTGTAGACAGATACAGAGAGAGACCAACTGAAAGACAGGTATAGCGAATGAGACCTGTAACAGCTGTAGACAGATCACAGATATATATAGTTACTTCGGTACACTAACAGACAGATGCATGGGTAGATATCCAAACAGATAAATGATGGAAAGATAGAAAAATATAAGGACAGATAGACAGACAAATGGATAGACAGACAGATAGATAGATAGATAGATAGATAGATAGATAGATAGATAGATAGATAGATAGATAGATAGATAGATAGATAGATAGATAGATAGATCATATTTTTTACTCTGCAATGAATAGACATCTTTTTATGTCAAAAATGTATTTCATGCATTCATGAACCACACACATACAAATTTGCTTTAGTCTGAGAGAAAACTAAGATACTAGTTTTGTTTTTGTTGCACATTATGCTCTGCCTGTCCTTGAGGAGTCAGTCTGCATGCCATAAGAAACACATCTCAAGGTCTTAAGCACGGAAGGTGAATGGCTAGGCAGCCAGAAATGTTGCAGAGGGGAAAGGATTATCATGGATTATTCACTTGTTGACTCAAGTGAGATAAACTGTCACACAATGTCTGTCATAGTACCAAACAAATCCCTCAAAATACTTTCTCCTAATTACATTAGTCAAATATTTTGATGTATTCTAAGGATTAAAAGTTGGGAATTTAAAAGCTACCCTATCAGAAATAAACATATTTAAATGGTGTGTATTAAACTAGTAATTAAGGATATAAAACCGATAAGAAACTATTAGATTCTAAGGTTTGGAAAGCATCTGTTATTTTGCATATTTGTTACAGTTTTTGAAGTCTAATCCCTTCAAATGAATGTAGTTGCTGAATATTTTTGTTTTTTGCACTGGCATTTGCTAATATGAATACATTTCCAAAAAAGTAACATACTGAAAATGTGGCTGTCTCAGGATAAAACATTACTACTAAAAATATACACATTTGGACATGAAAGTCAAGCAGCTACATAGTGCAGACTCAGAAGTAATATTGATTCTAGCTCTCTCCCACTTTCTTGCTCTCTCTCTTAATATATATATATATATATATATATATATATATATATATATATATATATATATATAGGGTCTATATTATAACTTCGAAGTTGTAAAACTTCGAATGCTATAACATCAAACCCACTACATCAAAGGATGAAAATAGCGAAGCCCTGGAACATCGAAATCTTACCTAGGGCAAGATTTCAGTGGGCCATTCTGTGGCTACGCTATTTCCTCCACTGTGGTGTGATAGTTATGGACCTTAGGGTTAGGGAGCGGGTTAAGGTAAGTGGATAGTTAGTAATGTATGTATGGTGTAGTGTAGGGTTGGGATTTGTTAACTGTATGTGTGTGTATTAATTAGTTTGTTTGCGTATAGTTTTGTAGGGTATGTGTGCAATAGTTATACACCTTAGGGTTAGGGTGCAGGTTAAGGTAAGTGGAAAGCTAGGAATGTATGTATGGCTTAGTGTACGGTTGGGTTTTGTTAACTGTATGTGTGTGATTTATTTATTTTGGTGTGCTTGTGTTGTGTGCATGTTTCTCGGAACAGCAATTTTTTTCCCTGGGAAACAAAATTCTCTATTCTGAGTGTTCGATGTTATCATAATTAGAAATTCCAAGTTCGCACTTATGGTGTTCGATATTTTGGAATTTCGAATATATGATATAGACCCTATATATATATATATATATATATATATATATATATAGAGAGAGAGAGAGAGAGAGAGAGAGATTTTCTATATACATATGTGTGTGTGTGTGGATATATATATATATATATATATATATATATATATATATATATATATATATATATATATATTGTTGTGTCTTTCAGCTTTTCCTGGTTAGGGGTCACCACAGCAGAACTCCAGTCCGCTAATGATTGGCAGTAGATTTTTACGTGCCGAGTTGTCAGCCCTGGTGCACAACCTTCAACAAAGGTATGCCCATTCACGCATGTCTCCACGCAGAAGACGCTCTAGCTGAGAATCAAACCGGACAGCCTCTTACTGATTACCAGGAAACAACTGGGTAGAAGCTTTCAGCACCACCACCAAGTTATTAACAAAACATTTTAAGAACAATAATTTTACAGTCTTCAAAAAAAATGTGTAGTTAAAATAATTATAATAAATGAGACATAATATAAAAACATTTGTTAAGAAATGGTACAAGCTACATGACAATCATTGAATATTTAGGCAAATGTTGTTCAGTTTGTAGAGAAATTAATGGTAAGTTAGTCTAATACAAACAGGAATTGCAATATGAAGTGAGTGGGAAAACAGGCTTATGGTATATTTTAGAGAGTAAGGGAAGAGAATTAGATCACAGTAAGGAAGCAAGTAATGAAGGGATAGTAAAGTGGTATGAAGAATGGAAAGGTACTTGTTCACATTTAGTGATATAGTTTATCCTGATCTGAGCAAGAGCAGAGACAGAGTTTTAGGTAGAAGTCTTTCAGAGTGGTTTTGAAAGATGGTGGAATCTTTTGAATATTATGTATATGGTTCCCTTTTCATAGAACAGATCGAGAGACATCAATGTCCTTGTAATTAAACATGGTCACAAAGGATTCACAAAGCTTCCATTCAAGACTAAGTTATTCTTGCATGGAAGGGTCTGTGTCCATGTAGAACAGCAGCGCACCTTGAATATTAATGAATGCACGCTGCTCAGCTCTTACACGGACACAGATCTGTGTATGAGTGCAGGGGTGTGTGTCTGAGAGTACTGCTCTCACTATACACACACCTCTGCATTCCATAATTGCCGTACAGCAATGTAATGGCATCAAGAGTGTCCGCAAAATACCTCTCAACCTCATAGAGTAAGAAATCTGGAGAAAGGAAATAAAAGTCTGGCTCACAGACTTAAGTTGATAGAATAACAGGTCATGCATTAGCATGAATGTGCTGAAGGGTATGAAATCTAAAACGCAAATGTCTGTCAGTATTTTCTAGCTACAATCTTTAATGACTTGCCACTAATCTGCCAGAAAGCCATAATGCTATGAAAAATGGACCAAAAATATAAGGTAAATATCTGGGCAGTCTGTGACAATCTGTACAGTTCAGAGGTATGGCAGACACTGTTAGCATCCGTGGAGCATACCTTAAATGCAAAGCCTGCCATGTCATCAACATTGCAAAAGCACAGCCCCCCACAGATAATGTTGCAGAAATAAATGTGCATACCCCTACAGTACAAAAATACAACACAACAGTTTAATTTTTTTTTCAGTCCCCAATAAAGTTTAAGCATAGCTGAGCGGGTGTGTGCATTGCGAAGCTCTGCTCAGCCTAGCTTACAAATCATAAGTAGCTCAATAGGTATATACTCCACAGCCTTGCAATCTGGAAATAGCAAAGTGGTTAGAGTGTTTTCCTTGTAAATAGTTATCCCTGGTTTGATCCCCAGTAAAGCCAGTTACCATTTTACATGTGAAAGCAGTACATAATTTATTTTTATTAATAATTAGGTAGTAAATAACAAATATTTGTTAATCAGAGTAATGTAGTAAGTCCAGATATGAGGTGTCAGTGTAATAAAGTTGTGAAACCCCCATATAAACACAAGTGCCCCATACAGATAGTCACACAAGAATACATGTAATGAAAGCACATTGGGGGATGCCAGGGAAGGTAAACAAATTGACATGTCAAGAATGATGAATCGATCCCATACAGGTGGTAGTCCATAAAATAAAACATAAGCAATGCTAAGCATTGCACAGCTATGCTGACCGGAGTAAGCATTGTGTAAATATGAATGCTAAGAAATGATTAGCCCAGCAAAGTGGATTTGCCCATTGGTATGCAGTGCTGAACCTGCCTCTTTAAGCACTGCCAACCTTAGCTAAGCAGGTTTGCCCATAGCTTAGCTTAGCACAGCATATTCAAAACCGTCCAATCACGGCAAAAGGTGGGAAATTGGCCATATTTAAACCTCGCAGGTGGGAATACAGCTCATAACTGGTTGTACCTCCCCACTGTAGGCAGTATGGCTGGTGTTGGAGAGGGTGTTCCCTTTCAGGCACAGCGCTATGGCATACAGGAGTCCAAGGTCATGGTCAGACTCCTTGTAAAAAACATGATGTGAGACTGCTGCAGGACCAGTATCAGGGCTCCCAGTACAAAGCAGAAGCCTGGGAAAGTCTCACTTGTGATCTCACCAGTGCCAGTGGTATCACTCAGATTGGTGAGCAGGTCCAGCACCACTATGCTGACTTGAAGTGGAGGAATAGAGAGCTCTTGGAACAGTAAGTCCAAGAAGCATGGCAGAGGGGTGATGTCCCAGCAATGTGTAAGTATTCATAGCAATAACTGTTTACCAAAGTCCAGCCTGTTTATGTGATGGCTAGGTATGCATAAATGTTTCTCTGCCTTCATTACAACTCCAGCTGAGCAGGCTGCGAACCAGGAAGCCCATACCAGCAGGTTGCAAAGGCTGCTTTGCGAGGCTGGTGAGTAACAATCTAGCTTGTGGTATTCATACCAAATAAATATAAAGGAGTAGACTGTCACCTGTTAGCAGACAATATTACAGTAATAGTCTCATATAGGTTATATATAAATAAAAATGTAACTGCCTGTCAATAAAATTCAAAACCCTGGACTGGTTGTGTTTACTCTGGTATGGTATGATTTGAAATGTCTACAGGTTATACATAGCAACTATAGCTCTGAAAACATTAAGCAATCAAGTTTCATCTGACAAAGTTAGTGCCCCTATAACACATGGGATTGTCATGCACCAAAATATATTTGAATAGTAATGTTGTGTTAACCACTGTTTTCCACACTGTGCTATGTGAAAATGTATGTATAGGAATGTATGTATAAGAATGCTGTAATTACAGGGTATGAGTGTACAACAAAGACAGAAAAAGAAAGAAATCATTCAAAAAAAAAAAGACAGCAGTTTCTCAGTATCTCCCTCTGATGAAACACACACTTGTTATATTTTTAGCAGAAACAGCCATGGTTCAAATCCAGGGAATGGTAGTAAGCTGTATGCATAATTTCAACTAGGATTTTGTGAAAATGTGTAGAAACAGTCAGGTAGTAGTAACAAACATTCCCTTCACAGGTCTTCCAGGTAAGAGAAAGTATAAAGTAGCTATAAGAAGGCTGTAGTTATAATGTGTACATATATATCACTGCCGAGCCCAAGGCCGTAGTTGTTGCAATAATACTTGTAAAGTAATGAGTACAGCAATGATCATTAAAGCTGTGACCACTGCAAGAATCTACATTTGTTAACTGACATTTCTCTCTCTCACCCACCTTATCTTTACCAATAATCTAAACACATAAATGAATGGGTATGTTTTCCACCAAACCTACTGTTGGGACATGTGTCCTGTTGTCCTACAAATGTTGAAGTTTATTGCAATTAATGCTCCCTGTTCAAATACTATCATGGGTGGCTTGTTGATATCTATGTAACCAGCATGCTGGTGTAATGCCCACTGTGGCTCCATATATGCATGTGTTCTGTTTGCTATGCAAATGTTCCAAATCGGTTATTTTGGGTTAATGGGAATACTCAATCAAGCTTTTATAACTAATCCTGGAATGTGTTTACCATTACTAACCAACATATGTTCTAAAACTGCAACATCATAGCATGTCAAGGAAGGTTGATCCCAGCAGATCCGCCTCTCCCACCTCATCTGGCTGTGGCACCAGGCTCCAGCACATTTGGGACCCACCCAGGAACCTCCTTGTCTGCTGGTCCTGCACCACCTTTGGGTGGAACTGCCTCAGGGGATGGGGCTCATCCCCCTTGGCGCGGGTCCAGGGTCTGACACATAGTGAGCTCCGCAAGGAATTGGGAGATCTGCTACACCAGCTTGAGGGCTGATTGGTGCAATTAGAGGGTCAGCCTGCACCTCCTGCTCAGCCCCCAGCACAGCCACCTTCGGAGCCATGAAGGTGAAGTGGTGACTGCCCATGAGTGGGGACCTCAGTCTTCCTACCCAACTTACCTCTTCAAATATACCTACTATCCTTCCCCAACATCCAACTTTCACCTTAAAAAAAGGGCAATCTCTTCCCAAAAAAATGTTTTGCCCCATATATAGCTGTCCATTTCGCACACTGGTCCACTGGACACATGTAATCCTGTCTAACTGGCTTCACAACACATTATTGTTGTCCTCGTCCCTCTCTCTCAGGGGATTGAGTGTCCAAATGTACCTCCAAATTCAGTATATGTGCACAGCTGTTGCTGTAGAAGAAATGGACAGCTATGGACCTTCCCTATATCCATCTTGCACATCCCTAGCTATCTTTCATATTGTTTTACCCTCTTTGTGCCCCCTTTTTTACCACTTTCTTATCACACCTTTTTTCTTTTCTTTTAAAGAAATTAGTGCAAGGGTAAGTGGGAGTAGCAGTAGTAAGTAGGAGTAAGCCTGTATGTGAAATGTTAAGTGATGCCTACACAGATTAAGCACTTTTAAGGCTAACTGTGTGTAGGCATATTTAATCAGAAGTTAGCATTGCTTACCGCCACGCAAACCTGCACAAACCCACTTACAACTGCTTAAAAGTGCCTTAATCACTCAGTATCCAACAGCCCTTGTTCTGCCCAGCAACAAAATAATTAGCCCTCGCAAGTCTTAAACCCAGGACCCTAAACACCATAGCCACAGCAAGTTACCATTAAGCCATCAGAGTTGCAACAATTTTTGCTGTTTAATCAAACATATCATGCAGCACAGTCATTCAACAATAGGGAAAATGTGTATATATAAATATCTATCTATCTATCTATCTATATATATATATATATATATATATATATATATATATATATATATAAATATATATATATATATATATATATATCTATATATATATATATATATATATATATATATATATATATATATAGGAAACTGATGTGTAATACGGTGGAGTCCCAAGACTGGAAAAACTCCCTTATCAGCATCAACAAAAGGTTGAGATTCCTCATCAAATCCTCTAAAGCTAGCTATGAAGACAGAATTTCAGCAGATAGTTAAGACAACCACAAGGCCTTCTATACTTATGTAAAAATCTCCATGGCAATACCCAGATTTGCTCTGAGCTACTGCACAATGGTACCTCCTATACCGAGCCAACAGATATTGCCAATATACTGGCCGACAGATTCAGTGCTAACTTTACCCCCCAAAGGGCCAGTCACAATACCAGTAGATTGCCAGGCACCCAGTATTACCGCTGCACAGGTTAAAACAGTACTGTCCAGGGCCAAGAATACAGCTTCTGTGGGACCTAACAATATCCTTGGTTGTGATCTACATGAACTACAGAAGGAACTTCCACACCACCTGTGTGCCGTGTTCAATTACAGCCTCACTTCAGGCTTTGTCCCTACTGAATGGCACACTGCTACAGTCATCTCTCTCCACAAAGGAGGAGTGACTACAGACCTCAGGAATTATAGCCCCATTATCCCGATCAGTCTGGTATGGAAAGCATCATCATGGAACTAATAAACAAGGATATAGGGAATCTCCAAACTCTGGATCCTACACAGTTTGGTTTTGTGAAGGGTAGATCATGCCTACTCAACTTGGTCAACTTCTTTCAGTCAGTCACCAGAGCTGTGCATGAAGGCAAGGTGGTTCATACAGCCTACCTTGATCTGACCAAGGCCTTTGATACCATTCTCCACTCAGGAATCCCAGAAAACCTCACTAAGGTAGGCATCAACCTCAATATCACTAGGTGGGTTGCAAACTGGCTCACAGATAGAACCCACAGTGTGATAGTTGCTGACTCCAAGTAAGACTGCTGACCAGTCACAAGTGGAGTCCCACAGGGTTTGGTCCTGGGTCCTCTCCTGTTTGTTATCTACTTCTGTGAACTCCAGGTCAACATGAAGGGAATCTGGCTGACAAAGTTTGCAGACAATTGCAATTTGGGATCTATTATTAACTCCCCAAGTGATGTTGACATCCTACAGAAAGGCCTCAATGAGACCAACAACTGGGGTCAGAACCATGGCCTTAAGCTCAATGCCAAAAAAGGTGTCATCATCCCCCTTGGGAAAAAAACAGTTACCTTGAATTACCACATTGACGATAGTCCACAGGACAGAAAAGGTGTTATAAGAGATCTGGGAACACAGATTGACAGCAGCCTGTCTTTTGACCAACACATTGCCACTGTTATCAGAAAGTCCTTCTATGTAGTACATCATAGGTTCATAGGTTCATAGTTTATAGGTTCGTAGTTTAGTACTAAGCTAACTGCCCTTATGAGCCATTTTAAGCCTACCCAATTATCCCTTGTGAGACTCAAACTCTGCACCTTGTGTTTGTAAGGCAAACACCTTAGCCATTAAGCCACCTTCCCAACCCCACCATTACTATGGGTTTTGCATCCAGGAAGAAAGAGGTCATTGTCTCCCTCTACTCTTCCCTCATTAGGCCAATAGGCCAAGCATCAAGTACAATGCCACACTTGCTATGTACCTCACTAGACACCTACAATAACTGGAGAGGCCACAAACGTACCTCACAAAGAAGAACCTAGGCCTTAAACACTTTCCTATATGGACAGACTCAAAAAACTCAAACTCTTCTCTCTGTCATATCATCTACTTAGAGGAGATCTCTGCTTGGGTGGTCATGGTGGTGCAGCTGTTAGCATTGTCACCTCACAAGAAGAGGTTCTCTGGTTTGATCCTTGGCTGGGGTGCCTTCTGTGCGGAGTATGCATGTCCTCCTTGTGGTCGCGTGGGTTTCATCCGGGTGCTCAGGTTTCCTCCCACATCCCAAAGACATGCTGTAGTTGGATTGGCAACTCTAAATTGGCCATAGGTGTGAGTGTGTGCATGTGTGTGCCTTCTGTGGAAGGTTGGGTGCCGGGCTGGCAACTTGACACCGTAAAACTTCACTGCCAATCATGAACAGACAGGTGATCCGCTGAAAAAGAAGAAGAAGAAGAAGGGGTGATCTCTGATTGACTTACAAAGCCATGTCTGACCCAGCTCTGTTAGAAATACCACATAGAAATCCCAATCCCTCCGCACCACATACTCCAGAGACCTCAACCTCATTACCACAATCAACATAAAATTCTGGAGGGACAGGTTCATAACCCAGAGACTGCCCATGCTATAGAATGGACTTCCCATACATGTGAAGCAGACCACCTCACGGGCCCTCTTCAAGACAAATCTTGATGAGTGGATGGGAAATAGAAAATAAACCCCAGGGATCACTCCAGTGGCTCTACTAAACAGAGGCACTTTGAACTAAGGTCAGGTGGCACAATGCCAGGGTACTCCTATGTGCTAGGCTTGTAAAGGCCCCAGGGCCATTAGCCTACTGCACACCTATGTACCTATATATATATATATATATATATATATATATATATATATATATATATATATATATATACAAACACACACAAACACACACACACACACACACATATATCTATATCTGTATATACATATATATATATATATATATATATATATATATATATATATATATATATATATATATATACATATATGTCTGTGCATGTGTGTGTGTATATATATATATATATACATACACACACACAGCACACACACCACACACACACACACACACACACACACACACACACACACACACACACACACACACACATATATATATATATATATATATATATATATATATATATATATATAGATATGTATATATGTAGTGCAGTCGGACATGTGATCCACACTCTGAACCTTGTACTGCAACAAATCTGACCTAAGGTTGTCTAAATGGGGGTGAAGGGGTCAAACTATGGACCTCTTCCAGTTATTGTCCTCATCCCTTCCTCCCCAGCAAAATTGCTCTGCCTTGCAACAAAATAATAAGGCCTACCAAGTCTTGACCCCAGGGCCCTATAAATTACGATCAAAGCAGTGTACCATTACACCATCTGCACCCATAAAATTCTGATGACATTTAAAACATATCATTTAGTCAGTCATTCAGCAGTGGGGATAGGAGTCTGTAGAATCAGTCAGGTACTCTATATATAAATGTGTATATGTATGGAAATGCATTTATGTGGACACATGTACACATCATACATATAAATAAATATGTATATATATATATATATATATATATATATATATATATATATATATATATATATAGAGAGAGAGAGAGAGAGAGATAGAGAGAGAGAGAGAGAGAGAGAGAGAGAGAGAGAGAGAGAGATCCACATATATGCATACATACGTTTATATAGAAAGGTGAATAAATATATATATATATATATATATATATATATATATATATATATATATATACAGAAATAAATGACAGCTACAAACACATGTAATCAGGGGGGGTCATGCTGCTGCAGACTAGAAGTGTAAATCAGAAAATGCACTCACTGGAAGAATCTCTTAAAATGTGGAACAATGCTCATAAGCCTAGCTACTTATTATGCAGTAGGAACTTCTTATTGCAACAATTGTTAATGTCTGTTATGTACCTCACAGACAACAGTGATTCTAATTGTCTACTGATGTATTATGTTCTACATCTGTAACTATGCTTGACATCTGTCACTATGTTTTTAATTTTGTATTATGTTCTACAGCTGTAACTATGTCTATAAATTTTAAATGCTATGTTTCTCCAACTTTATTACATCTGTAACATTTTAATGTGATGCTTTTCTCCCCGGGCCTCCACTGAAAATGGACCTGCATCCAGTCGGACTCTCCTGGTCAACAAATGCAAATAAATAAATAAACAATGACATCTATGGTAAAACAGAGACCTGGTTATCCGTAGCAGGACACACCCCTGCACTACCACCCTATAACTCATTCAACAAGTTTTGGCTGCAGAATCTGGACTGAAGCTCCAAACAGTGGTGGTATTTTCATAAATGGTCAAAACCGCCTTTATTACTGATTTTAGTACCAATGCCACATATATTAGAAAAATAGTGGAAAAAGAATGGCAATCGTTTCAGGAACTTACTGATTTAAGTTCATTTAAAGACAAAAATCTGAAGACCATATTTAGAAGAGGATTTAATATGAAAAGGGTTTTGGAACAACATGAACTGACATTTCAGTCCTCTCGTACAAGGAAAGGAACATATAAATGTGGGCATTGTTCATCCTGTAAATACATAGCCCAGGACCATCATGTATACCTGGAGAGTAGGAACAGGGACATTAAGGCCACAGGGTATTCCAATTGTTTGTCCACTGGAGTAGTATACCTGGCTGTATGTCAATCATGTCAGGCGTTTTACATCGGTAAAACCGAACGACAATTAAAACGATGCATATATGAACATCAATATGATATAGCTAAATCTAACATTAAAAATGCATTATATAAGCACACCACTGAGTGCGAGGGAGCCAGTTTTTTGTTTTTTGTAGTGGAAACCGTCCCCAAGGATATAAGGGGCGGACCCTGGGAGGCCAGGCTAGCCCATAGGGAGACCTATTGGCAGATCCTCTTAGAGTCCAACAAAGTTCCAGGGCTCAATTATTTTATTTCAATTGCACCTTATCTCAAGCTTAAAGCAAGGCGTATTTAAAATATGGTTGTTTTCTATTTAAACCAGCCTTTCTAATATTTTAAATAATATATGTTTGGAATTAAGGGACATCCTATTTATTTTCTGTCCATGGTTTAAACTGTATTCTATATATATGTGAAACTAATTGTAACATTGTCTTGATTGAGAGAGATTAGTAATATATGTAGTATTGCTATTAGTAATGGTTGCCCATTTTAGTTTCTTTAATAGGTTTCATGAACATTTACTGTGTTTTTAAATGTTATACACTTTTAACATATTCATTTAAATACTTTGTTTAATTACATTATTGAATAATTGATTTGTAATTTGCATGGTAGTATGGGAACTATTTAAACCACAGTGTACTTTGTGATTTTATCTGAGGAAGTCGTGTTTAATCGACGAAAACGTGTGTGGTTTTATTTTGCACGTTAATAAACTGCACTTTTTTATTCAGTAGTTACCTTATTGTGAGCCTTGCGATCCTTTGTGGTGGTTTTCCAGACTGGATATTGCTGTTTTTGTGGTCTACCCCCTAAAGGACCACAGGTTAAAACAGCACTGTCCAGGGCCAAGAATACAGCTTCTATGGGACCTGACAATACCCTGGCTGTGTTCTACATGAACTACAGAGTGAACTGGCACCTCACCTGTGTGCCCTGTTCAATCACAGCCTCACCTCAGGCTTTGTCACTACTGAATGGTGCACTGCTACAGTCATCTCTCTCCACAAAGGAGGAGCGACTACAGACCTCAGGAATTATAGCGCCATTATCTCGATCAGTCTGGTATGGAAAGCATCATCATGGAACTAATAAACAAGGATATAGGGAATCTCCAAACTCTGGATCCTACACAGTTTGGTTTTGTGAAGGGTAGATCATGCCTACTCAACTTGGTCAACTTCTTTGAGTCAGTCACCAGAGCTGTGCATGAAGGCAAGGTGGTTCATACAGCCTACCTTGATCTGACCAAGGCCTTTGATACCATTCTCCACTCAGGAATCCTAGAAAAACTCACTAAGCTAGGCATCAACCCCAATATCACTATGTGGGTTGCAAACTGGCTCACAGATAGAACCCACAGTGTGATAGTTGCTGACTCCAAGTAAGACTGCTGATCAGTCACAAGTGGAGTCCCACAGGGTTTGGTCCTGGGTCCTCTCCTGTTTGTTATCTACTTCTCTGAACTCCAGGTCAACGTGAAGGGAATCTGGCTGACAAAGTTTGCAGACAATTGCAATTTGGGATCTATTATTAACTCCCAAAGTGATGTTGACATCCTACAGAAAGGCCTCAATGAGACCAACAACTGGTGTCAGAACCATGGCCTTAAGCTCAATGCCAAAAAAGGTGTCATCATCCCCCTTGGGAAAAACCCGGTTACCTTGAATTACCACATTGACGATAGTCCACAGGACAGAAAAGGAGTTATAAGAGATCTGGGGACACAGGTTGACAGCAACCTCTCTTTTGACCAACACATTGCCACTGTCATCAGAAAGTCCTTCTATGTAGTACATCTTAGGTTCATAGGTTCATAGTTTATAGGTTCGTAGTTTAGTACTAAGCTAACTGCCCTTGTGAGCCATTTTAAGTCTAGCGAATTATCCCTTGTGAGACTCAAACTCTGCACCTTGTGTTTGTAAGGCAAACACCTTAGCCATTAAGCCACCTCCCCAACCCCACCATTACTATGGGTTTTGCATCCAGGAAGAAAGAGGTCATTGTCTCCCTCTACTCTTCCCTCATTAGGCCAATAGGCCAAGCATCAAGTACAATGCCACACTTGGTATGTACCTCACTAGACACCTACAATAACTGGAGAGGCCAAAAACGTACCTCACAAAGAAGAACCTAGGCCTTAAACACTTTCCTATATGGACAGACTCAAAAAACTCAAACTCTTCTCTCTGTCATATCATCTACTTAGAGGAGATCTCTGCTTGGGTGGTCACGGTGGTGCAGCTGTTAGCATTGCCACCTCACAGCAAGAGGTTCTCTGGTTCGATCCTTGGCTGGGGTGCCTTCTGTGCAGAGTCCACATGTCTTCCTTGTGGTCGTGTGGGTTTCCTCTGGGTGCTCAGGTTTCGTCCCACATCCCAAAGACATGCTGTAGTTGGATTGGCAACTCTAAATTGGCCGTAGGTGTGAGTGTGTGCATGTGTGTGCCTTCTGTGAAAGGTTGGGTGCCGGGCTGGCAACTTGACACCGTAAAACTTCACTGCCAATCATGAGCAGACAGGTGATCCGCTGTGGCGACCCCTAACCAGGAAAAGCCGAAAAAAGAAGAAGAAGGGGCGATCTCTGCTTGACTTACAAAGCCATGTCTGACCCAGCTCTGTTAGAAATGCCACATAGAAATCCCAATCCCTCCGCACCACATACTCCAGAGACCTCAACCTCATTACCACAATCAACATAAAATTCTAGAGGGACAGGTTCATAACCCAGAGACTGCCCATGCTATAGAATGGACTTCCCATACATGTCAAGCAGACCACCTCACTGGCCCTCTTCAATACAAATCTTGATGAGTGGATGGGAAATAGAAAATAAACCCCAGGGATCACTCCAGTGGCTCTATTCAACAGAGGCACTTTGAACTAAGGTCAGGTGGCACAATGCCAGGGTACTACTATGGGCTAGGCTTGTAAAGGCCCCAGGGCCATTAGCCTACTGCACACCTATGTACGTATATAGATACATATATATATATATATATCTATATATATATATATATATATATATATATATATATATATATATATATCTATATATATATATATATATATATATACACACAAACACACACACACACACACATATATATATATATATATCTGTATATACACACACACACATATATATATATATATATATATATATATATATATATATATGGATTCACTTCATAACACTGAAACTTCAAAATACTGAAAATGACAAAACTTCATAATACTGAAGACCAAAGTACTGAAAGCTCAAAATACTGAATACTCAAAATACTGAAACTCAAAATACTGAAAACACATATTATGCGTAAACTCAGCTTAAACAATATAAATCATAACAATTTCTACCAATTTCTACCAAATATAGGGGCAAGCAAGCCCCCTGCACTTCTGTGGGGGCTGTGCCCCCCACACCCCCTGCTAATTATATATTTCTACTCCAAGATTGCACTTAACTACACTATGTGCAATCTTGGAGTTGCAAAACAGTAAGCTCTAACCCACCACTGTCCCCATGGTGAAATGTATGAAAATGTACAGCCATATAACTTTATGTTTCTTATTAGTAATATCCCTCACATGTTCTAACAGCCTAGGTTAAAAACATTTAATATCCCTCTCCCATAAAATATCTTACAAGGGCATATAACAGCATTCTCTATACACTGACCTCTTGACTGTACAGGGTCACACATGTTGTCCAGCCATAGCCCTTACATTTATGGCCCCTACTCCAGAACATGTGTGGGAGTCCACAACATTACTGGGATGATAGCAGGAATATCATCACTAAATAATGATAGACCATGACAACTGGACAAAGCCTGGTATATAAGTGGATGACAAAGGCCAAAACTCAGGACCATATTTGAAATATTGCTGTTATACAATGTGAAAGCTGCTGGTGTTATAGGATTGGTGGCAACATACCCTTTCTGAGGAATATGACATCAGAAACACAAATGGATATTACCATGTACTGATATCAATCAACAGAGAGAATGCCACTGATTTGTCAAGGACAACACCTCTCTGGGGAACAGACAAAACATAGCAGCCAAACCTCTGGCCATTATGTGGATAGCCCCACAGTGGACAGCTTTACAGACAGACTGCAATCCATGCAAAACTAGCATGTACACACAAACCCTGTAACACTAGCAGTATTCAATGCATATAACAGCAATGCTCACATGCTGTCCCTAGGTCTGGAACCTTATACAAACATGTATTTGGCCTATGTCCACAGGTCTTGTTGTAAGAGATATTCCTACCTGCCATCTGTAACACCGCTGCCCCCGCACATGAAGGATGTCTCCCATACAGGCAAGGTAAAGGGACAACGCCCATTTGAAGTAGTCAGTTATAGTAGTGGGTTGCTATGACATTGGCTATTGGAGGAACTACAGAGCTGCCTGCATGCAATTAGCATGTGGGGAACACCAATTGGTGCAGAGGCCATCACCTGCTCATGAGCATCACCTACAAAAGCAATGCTGCAACCTATTCAAACCAGTTCAATCCCTGTAGTGCAGAGAGAGAGAAAACAAACCAATCAAAACAAGAAAGACATAAACCTAAACTGGAACATGGAAGAGAGCATAAAATAAAACAGGTATGTGAAACATGTAAGCATGTAATTGAATGTAGTACTTGGTCTTTAATAATGGGATAGATAATTTTGAAAGAATTATATGTGCCAACAAGACTTGCCATAATGATGTCCTGCTGAACAGCTGCTATGGACATAGCATCTAGCTCTGTCTGCAGTGGGCCATACCTGTCAACTGTACAGATCTTCACAGAATGCTAGGATTTACCCATCTTAGTGTTTGGTCTGTTCCTCCTAACATCTATATTTTTCTGGCAAATAGCTGAGGATGGAAGTCATGAAGTAATGACAAACACTTGAGTTTCAGACTCCACATCCTTCAGAACAGTCATGGTAATGCAAACTATATTATGCTACAAACTTCATAAGTTTGTAACAGGGACATTTCAGATATGTCCATATTTATCCCCCCCATAATTTTAAACTTTGTCCAGATGTGATGTTCTAAGAAGTGGAGAGGTAGGATCACAGCTGAGGAGCCTGACTCACTCTGGGAAAGGACAGCTGACATTTGGCAACCACTAGAGTGTCTGTCAAACTGTCATGACTGTGCCACTGCTAGGCCAGTTAATGGGATGTTGTCCATATCCATGTGTTACCTGTGAATATGAGTATTATACATGTTTGTGTTGTATATCTCAGATACCTATATAGGGCATGTGCATAGTAAAGTACTGTTGCAGATGTGTGTGTTAAACTGCTTGTGATATATTGAATTAAGTGCATTCAACTGTACAGTGATCTTCCAGACAATAGTCACAGTTGTGACTGATATATGTAGTCACATACACATATACTTGTGTTATGTCAGCTATATTAATATGTTATCAATATTGATTTCCCTGTTGTCACCCACTGATCTGGGCCATTGTCCAGAAGTCCTGGTATAACAGGTTGAGAAGTATGACTGAGCTGCAAGACTGTAAATACAGTGTGCCATACTGACATAGAACACAAATGTATACCAGGTATCGCCCGAGCTCGTGTGTGTGTGTGTATATATATATATATATATATATATATATATATATATATATATATATATGTATGTTCAGCTGAAAGGCACAAAAGTAATAACATGGGTTACAAGCAGTCAGGGAAAATAGGTTGTGCATGTTGCATGTGTGTGTAATAGTGTCACTGCATACAAAAGGAATAAATGTGTACAGCTACTAGTTATTGCATTGCCATGACACTGATATGGGTACTACAGTAGCCATGGTTATCAGGTAGTAATCAGAGAAGTATACAACTGTGTTACGAGCCACTGTCCATGCCTACCACTAACAGCTATAGCAACACCCATATACACTGGATATTAAAAGTGTACACACCCCTGTTAGAATGCCAGGTTTGGGTGCTATATGCCAATGAGACCACAGAAAATAATTTCAAAATGTTTCTCACCTCAAATGTAAACCATATGCTGTACAATTCTATTGAAAAAGAAACAAAGCTGTTTCAAGGAAGGTGAGTAACCATTGCCAAGTGAAGATGTGTCATGATGTTAGAGTACAAACCAAAACAAATGGATGCTGTAATCATCTCAGCAGGTGTTTAAATGACATATCAGTTTAAGGGTGTGCAGACACATTCAACTGGCTTACTGTACTGAGTATTATTTCCTATTTATTTTCATAGAACAGATTATGCTTTCAATTGAATTGAGCAGGCTATAGGTCACATTACAAGTGGGGATTGTGTTGAAATGAGTTTTTGTAGGATCATGTTTCAATTGCCCAAATACCAGGCATTGTAACAGGGGCATGTACACTTTATATCCACTGTAACTTTATGGAATCAGCAGTACCTGACCTGTAAAACCAACCTTCAACAAGGATAGAGTAATTCCCCTTGGAGGACAGTAGCAATACACCAAGCACATAATAGGTTGCTATAGTTGCTGTACAAGGACACATAGGTGCAGACTACAACTTGGAAGCAAGTCCACCTCCATCTGAGCAAGCATGTAGGCTCACAGGTGACTTCCTGTAAGGCTGACTTTAACTATAAATCAGACATATGCACACCACCAAGGCCAATTGCAACAATGTCTCCACATATGCAGTCAGTCTCAGAGGCAGTAACACAATTCAGCCTGTACTTGGGATAAAGCACACCTCATACACACATGCCATGGATACAGGCAACCTGCATCAAACAGGTTAGGTGGGAACAGTGCCATCCTGTCTACACCATTTGTACAGGGGGATATGCACATCAACCACACTTCTGCCCTCATCAGTGGTGGGCATGTACATAATGTCTACTGATGGCAACAACAGCAAGTATCCATGGGGCATGAGAACATCACAGTCTGCCTCCTACATGAACTAAGGCATGTGCTCATAGCTCCATCACACACTACAGTCAAATACAGACATGCCACCATTCACATGGAAGACAGCCACTATCATCCCACTACACAGAAATGAATGGAGAATAGAGGATTATGCAATTAAGTGGGGGTAACTAGACAGGTCAGGGCAATAGGTTCATAGATAGGTTCATAGATTAGTACTAGGCTAATTACCCTTGTGAACCATTTTAAGCCTAGCCAAGTATCCTTTGTGAGACTTAAACCCTGTACCTTGTGTTTGTAAGGCAAGCACCTTAACCATTAGGCCACCCTCCTATCCCCTGGCCAGGAGTGTAATGCAAGATCCCAAAGCCATGATAGCTTAGAGTGTTATGGTATAGTCTGGATTATTTGCAAGTAATATCCACTGTTGATGTGGATAACAGTATCAGGCCCTGTGACCTTTTTTCCTGTTTATGTCTTCCAGGTAATATGCAACGTCTGCAGCTGCTAGCAACACAGAGAATGACACCATAATACAGTATGAGATACAGCATTATCACATGTTCTTCAGCCACAGAGCCCAAAACCTGCAGGAGAGGACTGCCCTGTGGAACTCGCTTGTCCACAGGGTAAACAATGTCGGCCTGCACAGCCGAAATTATGAGCTGGTGCAGCATCATTGCACTGATCTCATGCTCCACACCCATCAACGAGCTGCTGCCATTGTGAAGGACTGGCTAGCCACAGGTGGGAGTCAAGCCATCCAGCCCCCACTAACACACACTGAGGAGGTCCTCACCAGCCTTAGGGCACCTGCCCGCTGGACAAGCCGTGAAGCTGAAGACAGCATTGTGGAGGTGGGTGCCGCCCACACAATGGAAGAGGAGCGTGCAGGTAAGGCATCAGTGCACATTACTAGAACACTGTTGCTTATCCATTTTATCTGTATAGCATGTACATGCATATGTCAGATAAGATATTCTGTTGCTGGAGTTTAGTAATGCACAGATGTGCACATCTATGTTAATGGCCTGCATAATCCTTAGTATTGGGGTTTGTACTGTTGATGTGCTGAAATGCTGCTTCGACCCTGTACCAGTGTCACAGGAGTGGCTACTGACATTACTTCTCTCCCACAACTATTTAGGCCCCTCTGGTATACAACTGAGACAGCAGCCTGTAGCTGGTGAGTATGGAGTTGTTTTGTTCAGGTTTGCCAATACAGCAGCCATGTTAAGGCCATGCTATTTTCCATGCACACATTTAACCCACCTACCCATAATGCATGCTGTAAATGTTCAGTTTTGTTGGTGTTAATTGCACTGCATCACAGTGGTCACCATGGAGGCATATCTGAAGGGTATGTAAGATTCCTGCAGTATACCTAACAACCTGTCAGTGCAAGATGTGTGGACAGAGATAAACAAAATGTTGGGACAAATGGCCTACAGTAGGGAAATGTATGAAACATTATCATTATACAGTGGATACAACAGTGCATACACCACTATTACAATGGCAACTGTTCCTGATATACACAACGGCAGACCACAATAACACATTCAACACCTTTTACAACCTGTAATGTGATCCTAGCATGAGCAATGAATGTCTAATATAGAATCCTATGTTAAGACAACAAATACGAGGTATGCAAACTTTACAAAACACTGTAAGCATATGCATGCCCACACTCCAAATAACATATTGTGGAGGCAGCTTTTGATGTACTGACAGCATTCACTCTTCTTGAGTACACACCTGCCATCAAGTACAGGGCCTCAGTGTCACACCAAGTAATGGTCTGCTGTCCAAGATGTATGTTCATGACATTTGCCCAGTTGCCTGCAAAAGAAGCAGCCATGGCTAGCACACATCTTACAAAGCGTGAAATGGATTCCATATCTGAAAGGTAGCAGTCAGGAGTGGGAAAAGTAAACTTTCCTCACCGTTGCATATACCATGGCAAACAGTGCAGATAGTGATCTAGAGGTGTATTAAATATGGGACAACAGTGATGTAGAAAAGAAATAGATGTCCATCCAAAACAGATGACAAAACATGTTGCAAACTGGTCAGGGAGACTGCCCAGAGACATGCAGCAACACATAGGGAGTTGCAGGAATGTCTAGCAAGTACTGCCTGTGTACTACCTGTGTTGACAATCACCTGGATTCTGCATGTCTGGCCTATGGGGTAGGGTAATTAGACAAAAGATTTGTTCCACACAAAACATCATCCAGGGCTCTGTACAAGTAGCAAAAGCATAACATCAAGTCTGGCAAAAGCATGTGTTGCAATGTGTAATGGTGTCATGAGACCAAGGTTCAAGCCTACAGACAGTATTCATAAAGATACATGTGGTGCACAAGCAACACCTCACTTCACCTCAGGGCCACCATTCCCAACCTTTAGCTTGCTGGTGCCGGTATAAATCTTTAGGGTTGCTGTTCGTTAGCTGGAACTAGGCCTGTAGACATGGTGGGGGTAATTTGGAACACTGCAAAATAATACTCATGTGTGGCCTACAGTTGTCAAGCATCTGCAGTAAAGCTGAGGATGGGGTGGGGTGTCAGCTTCAAACAGGACAGTGAACTGAAGCATGCATCCAACACTAGCTAAGAATGGCTGCATCCAAACACACTCAAGGTTATGAATTGTGCCAGATATAACCCAGAATCTACAGCAATAGTGAAGCCTCCAAGAGCTGTACACATGAGCTGACCTTGCAATCTGGCAGAGTTTGGGGACCTTTGTAGGGCAGCCAGACCAAATAATGCCAAGTAAAGATGGGCCATGCTAGTATGCCCCTTCCAGAAATAGTGACTGCTGTAGTTCACTTAACAGGTGCTTCAACAAACCATTGTTTTAAGGGTGTGCACAATTATGCAACCCACGTATTGTAAGCATCTCCATGACTAACACATTTGTTTGATACTGCATTGGATTGCCTAGGTCATATGTCACATATCAGGTGTGTGTAATTTTATCAAATTCAGTAGTGTGGCCCCATTGCATATCACAGAAGAGGCTGGCATGTCAACAGGGGTGTGTACACTCCTCATATCCACATAAAGCTTTGAAGTTTGTCGTGTAACCAGATTTTATTGCACATATGCACTGCTGATGGTGTGATCTTCAGACTGAAGGTCAGGCATTAATTATTGACATCAGTCCTCATATTATCCCAGTTATGTGTCAGACAAACATATAGGAGTTATGAGCAACAATGCAAACATAACTGCCACACATCTACACATTCTACAATGATTTGTACACTTGTGAGGTATGGTGCACAGTTCATGCCAGTGTGTTCCACAGGTGCACAGCAATAATGTGTACATGGGTGCAGTGTGTTCCAGGGAAAGGGCATCACCTACTAACACAACTCATGCATTGCAGAGAAGTATATTGTTGGTAACAAGGATTAAGAATGGCTGCAGTGCATGCTATTGAGTGCCATATGTCATGCATGTCAACTGTTGGGTAATGAGAGGTATGTGTAATATCTTTGTGCCACCTCACGTGTTTGTGTGTGTGTGTGTGTGTGTGTGTGTGTGTGTGTGTGTGTGTGTGTGTGTGTGTGTGTGTGTAGAAGTAAACCATAATGTACAGGCCTTCATTTAAATTTATTGTCTGCCCCTCACAGGTGGCAATGTGGGTCAGGGTCCCTCCTGCAGGTAAACTGATGTTAGTGTCCATACAGACTCTGATAATGATGATAGGCATAGTGAGGCACAGACAGGGTTGTCAGGGGCTAAATCTGTGCCATTGGTTGGCATCCCACTTTTATCCACCCCATCCCCGCACACAGTCACAATGCCCACATATACCCCGTCACCAGTGGCCTTAGTTGAGGGAGAGTTGGCAGGTGGTGGCATGGGACAGGAAAGAGTCATGGCTATGGCATGTGTTTATGTACACAGCAGCAGCCATAGCCAGATAACTGCTGAGGTCCCATCCAGGCAGATTGGACAGGGCTACTTGTAGGAAGGCTGCTGGCCATCATGCCCCTGGCAGAAGTGCCACAGCAGGTGTCATCAGATGCATGTTTTGGGCCATCATGGAGGCACAGGCATATAATGAATATTACAACAGAGATAGTCTGAGGCACCAGAGGCTACTCTTCTTGCTTTATGTGACTACATCAGTGATCATACAGATGCCCACCGTTATTTTGCAGAGGTCATTGATAGATGGTTGGGTGAGATGTGGGAATCCTTGACTGTGTGATGTCTGTGTTAGAGCATGTGGTGGAAGTTGGGTGTCAGCCACGTGGATGTAGGTCAGCAACACCAACAGGTGGAGGTCTACATGGACGTGCAACATCTCACTCCTGCTCCCGTAGTGGTAGTACCATCAACATCACTGCAGGGAGATGCTATCCACACCACAACGTAGCAGGCCACATGCACGTGGTCCTGGCCTGTCCCAATAGGAATGCGGATCCAGGAGACAAATGTCATCATCAGAGGAGAGGACCATATTTCAGCTTCTGGCTGGTGGTGCCTGTGAAACCCCTGGAAGGGACAGTCCCCATGTCTGTGGCTGGACACCGTGATCTATACACCTTGCCATGTATGTTCTGCAGCTGTCTAACTTATCCCTGTGTAGGGCAGCCACATGGCAAAACTGTGTGCATCCATATACACACACATCACCATCACAGCTAGGGCACCTCCATACTTACGTACACCATGTCTGCACATGCCATTTAATAAACAACCCCCTAACCCACACACATGATGTCAACCAAATGGCCCAGCCTAGGCCTCTGGCAAACCAACAACACACACTTTGCATATGATGACACCTGTGCCACAACCCTATCATCCATACCATCGATGCAGGGACATGCTAATATGGTTCTGATGCACAGGTTGAATATACTACAGTTTAGCAATCTAATGCTGTTTAAAGTGTTGTCAGCTATAATGTTTAATGCTTACATGTCAGGGTGTGTAGCTGTCCAGCCATGATGCATTATTGTTATTATTAACACTGACTGAATGTGGTCTCCATAATTTATTCTGTTTGTGTTCTAGGTGTCTATGTGTCAGGAGGATGTTGGTCTGCTGTCCTTTCCTACAAGGGGTGTGGCACTGTGGTAACACATTGACTGTGCCATATCACGGGTACAGCTTAACACAAGTAACAGGTCTATATAACAGTTATTTCATGTGCAACATGGCTGATATGTCTGAGGAGTGTATACAGGTGAGTGCATGGTGGCTGATGTAAACAGCTCTTCTACACTGGACAATGGTAAGTGTATTAGGTGGCACATACCAAATGTTTGTGAATAACACACACACAGAGGCTTTTATGTTGATCCAACACACAGAGAATACTGTTCACATGGATGTACTTCATTTTGCAGAGAACTCATTTTGGCCTATGTAATTCCACCAAGACCAAATTGCCAAAACATCACATCACTAAATAATAAGTCCGCCAAATTTCATTTCAATAAAAATAGTACTGGCAGGGTATATGTCCTTTTCCTTAATGTAGTGCAATCCTAGAATTGGTATAAATAGTTGTGCTAGTGTGGGGGGCACAGTCCCCCCACTTTGGAGGGTGTGGGGTGGCGTAGAACCACACATAGTGTGATTAACAACTACTTAAACCTCTTAACATAAACTGGACAATATAACAGCACAGTAATTGGGGGGATACACACAGCAATACCCCCAGTGTGGGTGGCTGTGCCCACAACAACCACCCCCAACTATATATACTATCTCCAGTATTGCTATATAGCTGCACAGTGGGGAAAAGGGCATTTACACATCCACTACTAGTTTTGATGGAATTAATTTCCACAAGATGATTGCTTTGCAATGTTACCTTTTGCCAGTTAGTTCTCAGACAAATGATCTCCTGGGAAATATTTTTTCTGCACACTGAAGTAGATCCCTTCACATACACACACACTTACTTGGCAACACTTAGATTAGAACCTCTACCTAGGTACTTATTGCTACTAATGTGTTCGGCCTTAATTGCAGACACCACAGAGCTTGTAGGGTGAGGTGTGTCCCAAGCTTCCTGTAAAGTGAACAACATCACCAGGCCTTGTACAGTATGGTAATAGGGGATGTACTGGGTGTTAATGGACACTACATAGTATAACATACTAACATATACACATTGACAAACACATACAGTCATAGACATATTTGACAGACCTGAGTTTAGCAGTGATGACTACCTCGTCAGTGAGTCCATACTGTTACAGAGTTTTTGCACACAGCACATGCATTATTGGGCTGAAGAGTGTTATCAGCTACCTATATGGTTGATGGTGACAGCGGTCTTCATACAGTGGACCTTGGGACATGTACTGGGGGTACCATGGTGTAAAGACAGTATACCCAGCACCCCACCACACATTGGATATAGTACTCACTGAAACCCATGATAATGCTCTAACATGCCCACAATCACATATTTACCTAGACTGCAATACAAACCCTTGTCTAATTATTGCTACTACAGGGATAAGCATTTATTGCACATGCCACAGGGTTAGTAGGGTGAGGGTTTTGTCATGGCTTTCCTAATGTGAGAAACATCACCATCCCTTATAATGTATGACAATGTTTAGTGTATTTGGAGAATGAGGCCTCAGAATGGTGTCTCCTACAAATGTGCACACTCACACACAATTGCACACACACACACACACACACACACACACACACACACACACACACACACACACACACATATACTCACATTTGCCAGGATTCATAGTGTAACCCATGCCTATCTACCCATTTGTAGAAGAGTGGTATGCTGGTACTGCAAGCTCCAGGTAGCCTATAGGGTGAAGAGTGTCACAAGGTAAATTTAATGCGAATTACAGCAGCAGCCCTTTCTAAGTATAACAATGGGGGGTGCAGTGGGTGAGAAAGCCCTCAGAGTATTTTTAACTACAATGAAACAACCAGCAGTATATCCAACAAATTAAATGAAACTCTGACATCTTGGCCAAGCCTTCAAGGAGTATAACACAAAGTAAAATAATAGATCAAGTTAGATATTTCTGGAAATACATGACATCTTTAAGGGATGCTTCAGAGTGGTTGAACAAAGAACTAGCATTTTCCTACAGAAAAGGAAAAAGTATACAGACATTTTTGGTAAGAGGTAAATTCAGTATTTCATCTCCCAATATACCATATAATTTGACAATGTGTGGTACATATGCTTGTGGCAAGTGCAAGGCTTGCAAGTATGTAAAAAAAATGTTCCTAGAATAAATGTTTCTTTTAGAACTTGTGGCCATTTACTTGCAATACTGAAGACGTTATATATGCCTTGAGATGTCCTTGCAACAAATTTTATATTGGAGAAACAAAAAGGTGTTTTGTTTTAAAACTAGAATTTTAGAGCATGTGAGGGATATTGCTAATAAAAAAGCAGGGAGCTCTATAGCTGAACATTTTAGTTTGTTTCATGATGGAGAAAGTAAAGGGCTACAAGGCACTGTTTTGGAAAAAATGCAAATATCTAGATTTGGTGTTTCTTTTATCAAGAAACAGTTGCTTTTAAAAGAGTCTGCTTACATTTTAAAATTTGACACCCTGTCTCCAAGGGGACTAAATGAGGAATGTAATTGGAGAGTACTTCTTTAATTGTATGATTGTTTAATTGATGTATTTGTATGCATATATATGGGGCAAGGTTTTTTACATTGTATTATACTCCTTGAAGGCTTTGGCCGAGATGTCAGAGTTTCATTAAATTTGTTGGATATACTGGTAGTCATTTCTTTTTTGCTACAAGGCAACTATTTCTTTTGTGCTTCAGTTATTTTCAACTACAAGTTTACAAACACATAAACACTGTTATACTCAGTAATGCACACACACATTTGTCAGTACTGAGGTCCATAGGTGCAGGTGTTCCTAGGTGTATGCCAGGTTAATGTCCATGGAGATATGAGAAGAGTAGGGCATGTGAGTACACTGGTATCATGCCACCTGACATTTTTCAGCAAGCTATCTATCAACTACTGCTACTTGAGTGTTCCCCAGGGAGACAGTTAAATTCAACATCCACTCATCTGCTTTTCTCTTGAAGGGGGCCAGTGAGGTGCTCCAACTGACATGTATGCAACATATATTGCGTAGCCTGGCCAGTGTATGGGTTAGAGACCTGTCCCCAAACATGTTCTGTTGACTGTGGTAGTCTGGTTGGGGTATCCATGGCATGTGGTGCATACAGAGTGGGGTTTCCTACCTGTGACATTCGTAACACAGCCAGGCAGACATGTCAGTGTGAGTCAATCAGAGATTGCCTGTAAGCAGCCAAGATGTGACCAGGAACACTTGGAGGTTCAGGTCTCTGTCCATATAGGACAGTTGTGTGATGGCTAGGGTCCTACATGTGTGGTACACGTGCAGCCTACACAGTTGTTGTAGGTGTCCAGTGAGTTACATGGCAAATGGACCATTGTACCCACTGATTGGCCTACTGAGTGGGGTGTAGAGGGAGACATTGACCTCCATTCCTCTGATGCATGCTTAGTTATGCAGTGTGCCACATGGAAAGACGTTCTGTCTGCCGTGGCAATGTGGTGGTCAAAAGAGAGCTGCTGTCAAGCTGTGTTCACAGACCTCCTATAAGGAGATCTGTGCCCATTGGACTACCACCAATGTGGTCATTTGTGGACAACACATTGATTCAACAGGGGATTTGGACACATTTCTTGACAATGAGACTAAGGCCAGTGTTCTGACAACAGTTGGAGGTATACATATTCTGGGAATGTGAACATAGCCCCCAATTAACAGTGTCTGCAAATATTGCTAACCACAGTTTATTCATGTTTGGCTGGATGTCAGAGGCACACATAACAAAGAAGAGATGACCCAGGGCAAGAACCTGTGGTACTCCACTCATGGCTGGCAGTCTGTCACCGCTCATGACTGTTTGGCAGCCTGGCATGGGGTCTGCTGCTTTCACACTGTGGGTACCATCCCTGAGCCGGGTTGCGGATCACTTAGTGACATAGTAATTAATGAATGGATGAGTGTGTTTGCCTATGATTCCTGACTGTGGAATTGTATTCTGGGACTACAAGAGCCACATATGTTTTGTACTCCATACTGTTCTATAGTTATTTCACATGACAAACTGATAGTAGGACTGCAGAGTGTCCACAGCTATCACAGAAGTGGGCCCTGTAAAGTGGCATTTGGTAGTGTACTGTGTGGACACACAAGTTTAGCAAACCCTCACCAATGCATATGGCTCACAATGTTAACCACACAACCACAGACAGACACACACACACACACACACACACACACACACACACACACACACACACACACACACACACACACACACACACACACACACACACACACACACACACACACACACACACATGCTAGGAATGAGATTCAAATCCCTACCTATCTAGTTATTGCTACTACAGTATTATGCATTTATCAGACGCATCACAGAGCTTACATACTTGACAGCTCTCCAAACGTATCTTTAAAGGCGAGTGACATCAGCACCAGTGCTAAAGGAGGGGAAAGGGAAATGTAGTAAGTAGGAATTGCCTGAAAATCATGTCTCTACAAACACACACTGTCATACAAACAGACACACTTTTACATTTGACAGGACTGACATCAGAACTGCTACATAAATAGTTATTGGTAATCTACTGTTACAGTGATCACAAGCACCACACAGCATATAGGGCTGGAGCTAACAATAGGAATCTGTACAGTGACTGAATGTGGCACATGTTGTGATATTGGGCAATGGGATGTGTACTGGGTGGGGGTGGAGTAAAACAGTGATTTTGATCTACACACACAAACCCCTACCTATCTGTCTAGTAAGTTACGCATTTATAGCTTGCGCCATTGAGTTTACAGATCTGAGGAGTGTCCAAAGGTACATCTTAGGTGACATACATTAGGAGATACTTTGGAGTGGGACTATTGGATATGTACTGGGTGAGAAAGGCTTCATAATGGGACTGTCTCTCTCACTGTCTGTCTCTCTCTTCCCCATGTCTATGTGTGTGTATCTTTTAATAACTGTAGTATGTTGGGCTTAGATATGTGTGTGTATCACACAAACCAGATGAAGATTTACCACATGTCAGCCACCTACAGTTGGCTTTGGGTTTCCCTGTCCAATGTGTGTGTGTGTGTGTGGGGGGGGGGGGGGACCAAACAGTTTACATTTTGGTGTGTGTACACAGACATATGCAGATAAAAGATATCCATTGTCCACTGTGTTGTCAGAAATGGGCTTTATTTCTCTTAAGTGTAGGAGCATGCCCAATATGACCTTCTATATTGATTGTGGGAATCCATTCCAGGGAGAGTTGGAATCCAGTCCAGGGTTTTATGTGCTACAGCCACACCTAGCAACCTCTTTTTGCAGGATATCTGTAGATAGGTTGCCAATATGGACGCACAATGGGCCCAACATAGGGGATACTGTGTGTAACTATGTTTGCTATTACTGTCTGTGTTGTGTGTCTGAAATGTTCTGTTTTAGCATAGATGTTTGGACATATGCACTATTTTACACTGTAAGGTATTGTGTCATGAACTACTGACAGATATCTCATTGGTTGCTCACAGTTGTTTCCAAGGGAAATACAAGAGGAATGCAACAGAGACCAATATTGTGAGGCAAATGTTAGACATTCTGGCAGACTCCTACCATTGTGGAGGGGTGGCTACAGACAATTGAGTGATGGGTCTGTGTAAATGGTACAGCACCTTGGTGGTATGCTAGCTGGGTATCCCCTTATTGTGCATTTCTCAACTTAACTGAATGGCCATATCCTGCTGTGGGCATACCTCTCAGCTGTACAGATTTGCCCAAGTTATACAAAGCCAGGAATCATATATCTGGTCAGTTTCCCTTCACATTGTGGTTTACAAGCAGGTTTGTGGTTATTCACTCATGGGTTTGCAGTCAGGGGTAAGTATGAGCAGACATTAGAGTTTCAGATCACACACTCCATGACATCCATACTTCTAGGCCCCCCTCTGTTATTCTATCCTCTTAACAACATTATGGGAGTGATATTTCAGGGGTATCTCTATAGCTGGACCTTTATCACTGCAGTATTTATGTCTTGGTCCACAATTCTTGCACTACAACATGGAGAGACATACTACTGGCATCTGGCAGCATGGAGTTGCATTCATTTTCTGTTTACTGTGTTAGGTTGTTAGTTAGGACCCCGTGACATCCCCTATGATGGCACAATGAGTGAGGCATTGGGGTTTGCCAGAGGCCTGTAGGCCATGTGAGAGTAATTCAGGCCATCTGTATCAGACCAGGGCATTCTGTCACTCATACACTCCAGGCTGCAAGCTGTTGGATTCCACTGGGGTGACAGTGGTAAGTGGGTGAGGTGTTCCTGGCATTTCTTCTAGTTCATAGTGATCTATCAGTCTGAATGTGGGCAGGGTGCTGCATATGGCAAGAGACACACCTGCATGGGACACCTATTCAGCACACTGAGTAATGTGTGTTTTCCCATAGTCAGTGGGGTCATTCTGTAATCATTCTAACAACAAGGATCTCGACTGTGAGATACCTGTGGGTGTTGAGGGGGTGACCTGAGTGTATGTGTGATATGTCAGCTTAGGGCACCTGCCTCACAGGTATAAGTGGGACCTTATCCATATTCCACCTTGTGTATGGCCATCGGCAGTCTGGCATTAGTGTGTAACAGTGCTTTGGTGGTGTGACAGTGATTGGGCAGACAACTAGTATTCCACAGTGGAGGGACAACTAATGTTATGCTAACATCTAGATATATAATTCCACAGTTGTGTGCAGCTGAGAGTTATTGTAGGCACTGCATAGGGTACTTCCATCTGTGATGTGTTTCAATGTAGGGCCCCCTGTTCATGGCCTGTCTAGCTTTACACTGTTGACTGCTATTGATATCTGGACAGTGTACAACTGTTAACATGGGTGTCACTGTGAAGCTCATTGGTTGGCACTGCAGCTATTGGGATATGGCCCTGTCAAGCACATTACTGTACATAGGCCACTGACACACAACATGCTGACCACTTCCACACACCATTAAAGACACAGAAACCTATCACACTGACCCCTGAATATTGTAGACATGTATCAATTTATCATGTTGATTGGGACATCTCTGTCACTCTGTGCTTCACTGATATTACTCCACAAACTTACATGTTACTGCATTTCTACATGGGGTTGTGGGGGGGGGGGGCACACCTGATGACTTTACACATTTGCAATGACTGTAGTGGTATTTCACTTACTCTGTCTACTTCCATTTAGTATTGTATTGTGTCCTATCTTGCACAAAGGAGACATCTCAGTAAAATACATGTTAGATTGTATATGCATACATTTCAGTTTCAGACTTCTTGCCCTTCATAACTATTATGCAACTGCCAGACCTGTTGTACTATGTCTGTGTAGGTCTGTAGGGGGGCTGTTCACTATTGCCAGCATTAGAGGGCCTTAGCCAGACCTTTCTCTATGGTCATCTACACCTGTCCTGCTGGGTGAGGCTGGGGGTGGGTATGTGATCCCTCATTGACAGCCATGTGTATGGCCTATGGACACCCAGTTATTTGGGCCACCACATTTACTGCGGTGGGAGTTGTCAACTTGGTACTACTGCCTAGTATGTTGACACCAGTATTTGTTATGGATTTCCTGCTGTTCCATATAGCTGTCAGCTGTCTGATGCTATCCCAATTGGCCACACAATTCCTTTGCATTCTGGCATCCATACCATACATATCAGTATCAGAACATGCTACTACATTCCTTAATTGATAGGAGGAGTGACTTACCTTGTGCCTGGGCCAGTACTGCAGATGGTGCTGGAGGGCTGACTATGTCAGATGCACACAGTACACTGCCTATACATGATAAAGCACAGATGGTGTCATGTTTGGCATCCCATTTATTGTATGTGCGAGTCAGAGAGAGAGAGGTGTCATTCCCTGGGTCCCTACAATGTCAGTATATGTGCTATGCATTGCCTCTTTGCCAAGGCCTGGGCATACTGGGCATGCCTCCTTCTGACTACAGGGGCAGGCTCAGGTAGTTCCTCCTCTGAGTCAGCCTGTGCCTGTGATGTCCTTGGCAATGGTGGGGGGCTGTGTGGCTGTGCCCCGTGCTGTTCCTGCTGCAGCTGTTCCTGCAGGATCATATTGTGTAGCATGGCACATACTATGAGCATTTGTGTACATGTAGCTGAAGAGTACTGCAAGGATCCACTGGATATGTCAAGGCAGTGGAACCATGACTTGAGCATCCCATACACGTGCTCTATAACAATTCTGGTTTGTGTGTGTGCCTCATTATGGAGTTCTTGTTCAGGTGTGTCTGCATTTCTGAGGGGTGTCTTCAGCCACGGCTCCAGTGGGTAACATCCCCCACTAGGTGACCATATGGGTTGTCCCCACTGGCAAATGTCTGGTACAGCTGTTTCATATGCCAGATGTGGGAGTTGTGATAGCTTCCAGGGCTGCCAGCACACACATTCATGATAAAGCCCTGGACATCGCACACAACCTGGCAGTTGATGGAGGGGAAGCCCTTGCAGTTTATGCAGACCCTACCACGCTCACTAGGTGATGCTTTGATGTGTATGTACATGCAGTCTATAGCACCCACTATCTCAGGGTATTCTGCTATGTGGTGGAAGAGATGCAAATTGCTGGTCAACGCCTCATGGGTGTTAATGAAATATATGTGCTCAGTGACATGTGCATGAGTATTTGGCTGATTCTGATACATTCCACCTGCGAGCTATGATAGTTCTCCTGGATTGACTTCCTCCTGCTGTTTGCCCTACATGCAGTCTGCAAGGTGTTTGCTGTTTGCATGGTTTATAGCAGTGTGCTGGGCTGCTGCCTGTGTATTTGGCTGATTGTGATACAGTCCACCTGCCAGCTATGCAAGTTCTCCTGCTGTTTCCCCTATATCCAGTCTGCAAGGTGTTTGCATGGTTTATAGTAGTGTGCTGGGCTGCAACCTGTGTAATTGGCTGATTCTGATATATTTCACCTGCCAGCTATGTTAGTTCTCCTGGATTGCTGTCCTCCTGCTGTTTGCCCTACATCCAGTCTGCAAGGTGTTTGCATGGTTTATAGTAGTGTGGTGGGCTGCTGCATGTGTATTTGGCTGATTCTGATACATTCCACCTGCCAGCTATGTTAGTTCTCCTGGATTGCCTTCATCCTGCTGTTTGCCCTACATCCAGTCTGCAAGGTGTTTGCATGGTTTATAGTAGTGTGCTGGGCTGCTGCCTGTGTATTTGGCTGATTGTGATACATTCCACCTGCCAGCTATGCTAGTTCTCCTGGATTGCCTTCCTCCTGCTGTTTGCCCTACATCCAGTCTGCAAGGTGTTTGCATGGTTTATAGTAGTGTGCTGGGTTGCTGTATGTGTATTTGGCTGATTCTGATACATTCCACCTGCCAGCTATGTTAGTTCTCCTGGATTGCCTTCCTCCTGCTGTTTGCCCTACATCCAGTCTGCAAGGTGTTTGCATATTTTATAGTAGTGTGCTGGGCTGCTACCTGTGCATTTGGCTGATTGTGATACATTCCTCCTGCCAGCTATGCTAGCTCTCCTAGATTGCCTTCCTCCTGCTGTTTCCCTACATCCAGTCTTCAAGGTGTTTGCATATTTTATAGTAGTGTGCTGGGCTGCTGCCTGTGTATTTGGCTGAATCTGATACATTCCACCTGCCAGCTATGCTAGTTCTCCTGGATTAACTTCCTCTTGCTGTTTGCCCTACATCCAGTCTGCAAGGTGTTTACATATTTTATAGTAGTGTGCTGGGCTGCTGCATGTGTATTTGGCTGATTCTGATACATTCCACCTGCCAGCTATGTTAGTTCTCCTGGATTGCCTTCCTCCTGCTGCTTGCCCTACATCCAGTCTGCAAGGTGTTTGCATGTTTTATAGTAGTGTGCTGGGCTGCTGCCTGGTAATTGGCTGATTCTGATACATTCCACCTCCCAGCTATGCTAGTTCTTCTGGAATGCCTTCCTCCTGCTGTTTGCCCTAAATGCAGTCTTCAAGGTGTTTGCATGGTTTATAGTAGTGTGCTGGGCCGCTGCATGTGTGTTTGACTGATTCTGATACATTCCACCTGCCAGCTATTCTAGTTCTCCTGGATTGCCCTCCTCCTGCTGTTTCCCCTTCCCATTTCTTTCCCGTTTAAGCCCCGAGGCGCGCCACACATACCCAGTGCTCAGATGTGAACAGTGCTGCTGTTTCCTTTTTTGTTTAAAACCTAGTACAAGGCACACACACCTGTTTAAGAAAGGAAAACAGTGCTCAACAATGTGAGATACATCCCCTTTCTTAGCTGTGCTTAGCTATGGGCAAACACGGGCCACAGAGCTCCAATAAGCTTACAGCATGCATGCCACACCCCCTTATGAAGTCATCCACCTCTTCTACTTGTACTGTTTTGTTGCTGCATCTACATGGTTGGGTGCAAGCTAACACTTAGAAGAAATCTGTGATTCAGTATCACTCCCCTCATTTGCATAAACCAGAATGCTAATTCATAGTTACTATACTCACACTGAGCCTTCCCCCTTAGTTACCACTGTTCCCTGGTATTGTTGTCTTATGCATGCCGATGACTATTATGGCAAAATGCAGATTTGGGTATAAAAGCTTATTTCCCCCCATTTTTTATTTTCGTGACAATCCTGTTTGTGCACCGTTGCCCTATGCTTAAATGGCCAAGATCGGCCAAAAAAATATAAAACTTGTTTTTTTATGACATTTCAGCTATTTTTCATGCCAATGGCCATATATTTGGCCATTGGCATGCCTACTACATAGGATACATGCATTCTTGTGTGTTGTCATGCCTCCGTTTTGTAATTTGCAGAAATGTATTCAGTTAGTAACTGAATACATTTCTGCAGGTTACACTATTCCTGCACAGATGCCTGCCTTCTTCCTGCATCGCTAATTCACCGCATTTGCGTGGTTTTCATGAGCAAATGTAATTAGCATATGGCAGTGGTGTCAGTGCAGGAATAGTGTAGGGGCACTCATTCACATCTCAGGGGCTCGATACTGGATCACTCATCGGCCATATTGCGTGCAGCAGCTCTGGCCCTATTCAGGCACTCCATGCAGAGCTTGTTGAATCCTGGGGGGTGTTTTCATAAGATCTGTTAAAGAATGCTAGAGAATGCATTTTGTATCAACTCCCCTTCTTATTGTCCCTTTCTTATTGTTTGTACTATCTTTTTTATTTAATGCTGAATGTAAAATGTTGAGATTTTAATTTTGTTCTATTTATTCTTTAAACAAAAAATGTTAAAAATAAATAATTAAAATATGCACTACAGAAAGCATAGACATTAAAATGGGAACCTGTCAAAAGCAAAGACCATAGTTTTAAGCCTCACGTAGCGGAACTTTAATTATAAATATATTTAATATATGCTATGTTTGAGACTGAGGAACTTTGAGGTATTCTCCCTAACCCGATGTGCAGTGATTTCGAATTTAGTATCTATAGAAAGGAGGGGTGTAGCAGGTGCAGGCCTCCATACTGAAATGTGCAGGGGGAAGACCCCCCCTCCCTTGCAAAAATGCTCTAAAGGTGGAACAGCAAGTTTCATAATTCACAGTTTCTAGAATGAATCACAGTTTATTTTAAGGGGGTGTTAGGCATTGCAGTACTGAATGTTGCATACAGAAACACATACATATACACAACAAACACCCAGTTTCTACACAATCATGTATAAGATGGTCTAGTAAGTTATTTAGGAGAAGTGGCCAATGAATGCTGCGCAAAGAGTAGATCAGTCATCAGCTGCCCTACTATTCTGAAGGACCTTGGCTAAAGTGAGTGAGGATGAAATTATATACCCACTAGGTGTACAACAGTGTAAGGAAGTGACAAGGTTGAAGTAGTGTTTTCCTTGCTATCGCTGGAACAGCAATTAGCAGAATAATAAATGGCTAAAACTTACTGTTAGAAATTACATTTAGTTGAATTACCATTTGATTGAATTTGGTATAAATAGAAATAATTCTTTAAAAGACAGGTAGAAATATAGAGCAATACATGAAGAGGTTTCTAGCCTTAATGTTAGTAAACACTTTCTTTAAGGAAAAACAAATCTAAAAAGGGAAAACTAGTTGTACAAGAAATGATGGAAGATAGAAAAGTATATATTGCTTGTTCTTTATATGTATAATTTAGGTCTGACAAAGCTCTGGCAAGGGTGAAAGCACTTGTGTTTTGTTTTTACATAATAAACTATGATTTAAACAAGCAATATTAGCTTGAATCCTGTTTTCTTGTTTTAATAAGAATGCAAAGTGATCTTTAACAGAGATTTTACATTAGAACTTATGACAACTATCTATTTTAGCAATTTGTATGCAGATAATTCCTATACAGCTATTTTTGTTGTTTTATTAATATATAAAAGTATTTATTTATATGATTATGAAATTGATGAGTGCTGTTACCTATATGTGATCACTTCCAGTGTTGTGTCCATTTGTGCACCAGCAATGATTCATTGTATGTTGCCTACCCTCTTTTCTCTAAAGCTGAGTGAATATAGAATTAGTATAGTTAAATATAGGGGTATGGAAAGAACAGTCCCCACACTGGATGGTGTAGGTGAACAACACTTTTTAAACTAATTTGAAGTCATACTGAGTGCTGTTCAGTAATTGTAGTTCAGTAATATGTTTTCAATCAGATTTGTTTTCTTCTGGTTAAAGTGATAAATGATTCCACCAACTGCTGTTTTATCAGCAATATGTAACTCAGTGTAGCATCCAAAAGCATGAAAAAAGCTTTTATCATGTTGCAACACATGCTGATAATCATGGGCTAGATTTGCTAAAATGATTTTGTGAGTGAAAACTCATATAAGAGTTTTGTGTAGTTGTAGTACATGTAGGACATAAAGGAGTACAGAGGAGGTTTGCCTACTTTTAATGAGGAACCCATTTAGAGAAGTGATTTGGTGACACAGCATAAGGAGCAAAGAAATATTAGATTGTCCAGTTTATTTACTTTTTTTTTTTTTTTGCATACTAAGGTTAAGGGATGGAATGATGAATAACAGACCACATATGGTAAGATGGATAAAATTGTGTCATCTGACGTTAAGCTGTCCTTCAATATGATAACTCTGAGCAAAGTATTTACTGAGCATTGATGAAAAAAGAAGGTAGCCATATGCTTTTAAAACTCCACAAGCTCATTTGATTTTAATGTTTAAAATGGGAAACAATTTGCAGGTAGGTAGGATTGCAGCTCCATGTAAATGTACTAAAGAGTGTCTGCAAATTTTGTTCGCAAGACACCTATGTAAACAAAATAAATTTACAGCTGAGGTCATAACAGTGTACTAACACTTACAGAATCAGTTGAATTTGACTTTCTATTGTAAAATATTGATGGAACTGAATGGGAAAATAAAGAAATTAAAACAAAACGAGTGAAAATGGAGAGACATTAAAGATTACAATAACCATGAGGCCTTCATTTGGTCTTCTTTACACAGTATAAATACTAGAGGACCATATTATAGATGCTGCAAAGGCTTTAGTTTCTTCATGTTCTTCAGCTTCCTAAATTAGAATGACACCATCAGTTTGGTGGAATGGCAACAGTTTCAGAAATGGTGGAAATATTTGTGAAAAAGAATTGAACATGCCTGAATGTCATAATGAGAATTTATTTTGGTACGATTTTTGGGTTCAAGAAGAAGAAGAAAGTGCACTTTGACTTTTGTGTATCAGGTCCATTGGTCATATGTGACAACTAGGAACAAACATGCAAAGTAAAAAAACTATTAATCGCCATGCAGTGAATTTTTCTGAAGTTTTTGTTTGCATGGACATACTTCCTTTTGAATCAGGCAATAATTTTAAAGAGAGTGGTTTGTGTACTAAGGAGAACATTGTTAATAAATCATGCTTTGAAATAAAAGTTATGCCAAGAGAGATTCTGAATTCAGGATTCAAGTTCATAAAGTATATGATGATTATTTTAAAATGAATCATAAATGACATCTTAAAAGGAATTAATGACAAACTGTGGAAAATAAAATTCTAGATGAAGCTGCAGACGATAATGTTTGTAGTTTTGATTTTTTTATGAACATGAGACCTTAAAGGGTTTTGGTTAAGATTAAACTATGACATGGAGATGCTTTTTAAGAAGTTTAAGAGTCAAGCTTGTGCTTTTAATTTAGATAAAAATTAATGACTGGCTGCTAAACATATTAATCGAAATGAGAATATAGTCAGTAAGCAGGCTAATAAAGCAAAACAGATAGTTATTGTGAATTTAAATAATACATGTGAATGAGCATGTTATGTCTGCAAAATGGGGCAGTATATAAAGAAGTACCTACTGAATTTTACTAAAAAACTAAATAAGCTTCAAGAAATTGTTAAATAAGGGTTTTGGGTTGTGTCACTTCATAGGTTTATAAGTTCATTGGTAAGTACCAGGCAGTCCATCTGCATCAGTATCAAGCATTGGCAAAAAAACCTATTGAGAATTCTCCTCGCATAAAGAAGGACAAGGTAAGGTAGGCTGAGAGAGAATTTGAGGGGTGACAATCTGTAGGGAGAATGCAGCTTTGTGAGTGTGCTTTATTGGCACCACAATAATAGAAATAATAGAAATCACAATCTTGAGATATTTTCAGTAAAACTGCCTAAGTTCAAGTTTTATTTATTTATTTATTTATTCATACATTCATTCATTTTGACAGAATTCTTTTGGTTGTCTTCTGACAATGTTCTGTGCTTTGTGCTTTGCATACGGTCTGGCTGGCAAATACATTTTTTTTTTGTGAAATGCATCTGCAGTTTAGGATTACTGTTATATTGCAGTGAATTATTGCAAGATCAATGTAGAACCATATCCTGATTTTTTTAAAACAGTTCATTTACCCAGAGTTAACTAATTATGGAACAAGTATATTTTAAGTGAGTTTGTATGTGGGGTGTAGGGCTTATACTTATCCTGCAATTTTAATTAATTTTTATTTTTTAACATATATATATATATATATATATATATATATATATATATATATATATATATATATATATATATATATATGTTTGCAGCACTTGAGTTTAATTTTCTATATGAACCCAAATTTTGAAATCTATAAATTAGCCATATCAAATAATAAGATCAGGAGATGAGATTATTGTAAATGTGTTTTATTACTCATGAAAGATGTTAATAAAGGAAGAAAGAATAATAATGACAACTGCAGGAAGGGTGTTGTTGAAGAAGCAACAGTTATTTTTATCGGTTTAAATTCCCAGTGCCAAGGACACTTTATCCCAACTGACTGGTCTATAAACAACATAAAATACTACATTTTTTAATTAAACTTGCTAGAAGCCTTTAGCATCATCACTCCATTGTATGTTAGCTTGTACCTGCACCCTCAGTTTCTGAACATAATACAGCCACAGTTGCACCATGTCAAAGAAAACAGAATGCCAGTGTAATTGCCTTTCCCTATTGTGATGCAGCCTTTGAGTCAATTTACATAAAGATCTGAAGGGTGGAGACAGTGCACATGGGGGTGTAGCTCCCTGCAAAAGAATATCTTGTACCATGTAACTTCAGAATATACTCCATGCTGCCATATCAGGATGTGATATGCTGTCTTGTTCATCTGGCATCAGGAATTCAAAGTATACTCAGTTATTAAAATGTTCTAACATTGGCAGTGGGAAGGGAGGGTATCAGATGAGCTTTGAATGTAATGGGGGATTATCTTCAAGAAGTAGCTATAAAGGAATTATAGATTCATACGTTCATAGGTTCATACTAGGCTATCTGCCCTGGGGCATTTATAAGCCTAGCCAGAGTGTGTTTGGCTTTCGCCACCTATTTTAAATGAATTTTGCTATGCCCTTTTTCGAGGTTAGTATATAAATGATCTAGTTATAAATGATCTTTTACGTATTTGGGAAAGGTATGGAGAATTATAAGGAAAAGGTGGTGACATTGCAGTTTTTAGATGGCTTAAAACCTATATAGTTAAAATAGAAGTTGTTGTTTGTCTTTCGACTTTTTCCCAGTAAGGGGTCGCCACAGTGGAACTCAGGGTCCACTAATGATTGGCAGTAGATTTTTACGAAAAGCCGAGGTGCCAGCTCGATGCCCAACCTTCAACGAAGGCATGCCCATTTATGCACACAGGTCTTTCAAACACTACCCAACTGCAGGGGGGACATGCAGACTCCACACAGAAGGCACTCCCAAACCAAGCCGAGAATCGAACGGGAGAACCTCTTGCTGTGAGGTAACAATGTTACCGCCGTAAAAGAAAGGGAAAAAAAAGTGCAGCCAGTGAGGATAAAAATATAACAACAGTCTGGAAAACCCAAGTAATGACAAATAATGGGTTACAGAAAGGTGGAAGAAGACAGTACTGAAGTGCTATACAACAGCATGGAAAAGGGAAGGAAAAGTAAAGAGAGGGACACAATAACATAATGAAAAAAATGAAGATGAAAAGAGTCACAACAGGAGATCAGTAAGTTAAGGCTATACTAGTTTGTTGTAAAATCAACTAGATAACTACAAAACAGGTATCAATATCATTCTTGATGATAATGTACTTTGAAATTGACTTTGTTTATCCTGAATCATGTTATACATAGAAACAAATGTAATATATTTCTATGCCAAAAAAAAAGAAGTAAAACTGGGTAGGTATACAAAAAAAAGTCAAATTGTGCTAAGAAGCAATAGGATAAAACACACAGAAAAAAGGGGCCATGTAAGTCAATAAGTGCAGGCTAAGGAGTGTATATTATTATGTTTAAGAGGATGGAGACAGGATAGCAAGTTATGATTCGTAGTCATTAGGTACAAAATGGTGTAAGCACTTTCTTCCGAGCATAAAGACAACAAGCATATAAAAAAGTTGTGGTGCTCCAAACAAAATGTTGACAGCAGCAACTTATTCTCTTAGTTTGCTGCATTTTCTTGGCATAAGCAATAGATCCTGGGAGTCAGTGGCATGGCCACATACACAGATGGAAATAGTCCAGACAAAGGGTTACCTCACAGCAGTTTACACAGACACAGGTCTGGGTATGGTTGCAAGTAGATAAAGACATTAGATGGGCATTGGTAAATCATGTAAAGCCCACAAACTGGAAGTGAGGGAATACATAGGCTTCTTATACCTGTGCATACCAAGGTATGTGTAGCACTTGCCATACAGTTTATAGAAGCTTTTCAGATACAAACTTAGGGGACTCCGATCACGTTGAAGGCATGAGCCTGTAGAATAGTTAGGATGTTCCTCAGTCTACTGCTCCCATGAGCAGGTCTGTTTAATCAACATACCAGGGGAGTCCACCATTATAGGTTCATAGGGGATTACTAGGCTAGCAGTTTAACGGCCCTTACAAGCCTAGCCAATATAACCTGATTTTACCCAATATAGGGCCCTAGGGGGCAAGAGGATGGCATGGATTTATGCCTGTGCATTGAATATGTTACAGATTGACCCTGTCCATAATGGACATAGGCACTACCTCAGGTGTGAATTTGTGATTCCCCATCCATTGATCCAAATTATGTTTCAACAGGGCTAGAGAAGGGTTCTGTTTGGTGTGAATAACAAACCTGTTTCAAAGAAGGGGAAATCTTCTACAATATCACCGATGTCCCCAAATTTTTAGAAGCCATAGATTGCACCCATGTGTTGATAAATGCCCCATGTGATATTTATAGCTAGTATCATGTCCAGATAGGGCTACCATTCCATTCACTGCCAGGTAGTGTGTGATGCACATGAGTTAATAACCAATATGTATGCATTGCACATTAGAAATGCTTATAACTCCCACATACAGCATACAAGTCATCTGTATCACTACTTCCTGCATGGAGAAAAGCACAGGGCCATCTGTTAGCCAAGTATTGATACACGTATGGACTTGTATAGCCACAGCACTGTACATAACTGGTGCACAACACTAACCCCTTAAAGTCTCAGAAAGTCACAATCCTCATCCTAATATGTTACAGGTGACATAGATCACCCCCTGGAGTCCTGGTTCATGACATTATTATACATTCTATGATGTCCTTTCAACCTAGGTTTACAAATACCTCTTTTATTACCTTGAATAGTGAGTGATGCCCCACCTGAGAGTGTCAGAGGCATTCACTCAGCATACTTCATCATCATCATATTCAGACTCTAGCAGAGGACTGGTCCTCAGCCTCTTTTTGTAGTCCTGAATATACAGATCTCACAGTACAAGTATTACTCCCTATGGATAAAAAACATGTAACAGTCTGTGTGATTACTTCAGACACGTGTCCCATGCCCATTTGTGGGAATTGCATCCCCTCAACTAAAATAAACACATAATTCTAATAAGTCTGGATGTTTATCCTAGGGCCTCTGTTGAAAATAGGCTCTGTCCATGTTGGACTTTCCCAGTAAACAGATGTTAAAGAAAAAATAATTGTAGCAGTGATTCCCAGTTTTTGACAGCCTGATGTACCAAAGACAGAATGAGGATATAGCTATTGGATGCAACATGCCCTGGGTATACAGGGAGTATGGCATTCTCTCTGGGAATGTACCTGGCCAGTGTCTGTGAATGTGCCTGACTGTTTTCCATTCCAGAACTTGTATAATCCATCTGACTACTTCCAGAGCCAGTGCCAATATTTCCAGGTCTGATACCTGCTCCACTAGTTTCACAATGCAGAGAAGTTAGAAATATTTTTCCTCAGTGAGGATTGATCTGAATGGAAGACCACCCCATATCACAGCATATTCCACTGCTATACTGCAGGCCTTCTTTGTGGCCCTGCATACCATGTCATTTACAGACTTCTGACACTGATGTAGCCAGGAGTTCATCCCATCTGCAGTACTAATCTTGTGCACCACTGATTCCCAGGCATGGTCACATACATGTTGGTGGGCACCTTTTCTCCCTGAACAGCTGATGCCAATGTGCCCTGAGTGCTGTAACAAGATGTCATTCTCTGGAGGGCTGAACTTGTTTTTTTTTTTTGAATCAATACTCTATTAAACAATTTACAACAACAACAGTGAAGAAAACTTAAACAAAATATACACAGATGACCTTCAAAAATCCCAATTCTCCCCAGATTAATGTGTTTATACTTCACCATTTAGTTAAGGGTTGAAGTTGTTGAACTTCTGTCATTCATCTCATAAGGAAGACCTTTCAAAACTTTGGCTGAAAAGATATCATAGATTTTGTAATGATGTCATGAAGGTAGCTATCTCAGAGTAACAGAGGGCTGTCACATGTGCATCTTCCTTGGTATAGCAGAATGGTTGCAGTGTGTAGGTCCACATGAAGTGGAGGGGGTAGCTGTCCAGTGTTTTAGTGTGCTACTATTCCTTTGTAGTTGTGTAGGTGAAAAGATACATGAGTGCAGTGTGTTACAGATTGCTGGTGTTACATAGGCTAGGACTGCTGTGGATTTTACTTAGGGCAGTTTATCTCCCCTATGTCAGTGGTTGCCATCCTCTATTTGGTGTGGACGTGAATGAGTGAAGTAGGGTAGAGCTGTGATGGTCTGTAGCTGCAGACATGCACCTGCACAGAAAATATATCTGCACATGTATACAGACATAGGAAGCATTCCAAAGGGTGACAGATAACTACATGTGATACTTGCACATATATATCCCTTACCACTGTACGATGGAATTCTGTGTTGGTCTTGTGCACAATTTTCTGTAGAAGTGCTACTGTAGTGACTGAATGTGAATGAAGAAGTTAAATTAGGTCCGCTGCTTGATTCTGTATGATACATGTTTTAGATTCAGAATGGTGGCATGCATGTAAATGCAACTAATATGCCCTTGTTTGTACCTTTTTATATTAATATGGATAGAGTTGATCTTTGCATCTGAATTGCTGTGTTTATCATGTGCAGCCTAGTGACATAAGGTGGGGAGACCTTCAGCTGCAGGTCAATGGTATACAATGCATGCCTGATTGTTCATCTAAGCCATCTTTTCATGCACACTGTATATCTGTGTGGCACAGCTCTGTACTGTCCATGAAAAGTAGTCCAAGAAGTGTTTGATTGTCATGCAGTCATTTTGTTTTGCATTATATTAGTAGAGATGTTTTGCATTACCTTAGTAGTTCTCTTTGATGTTTTCTACAACTGGGGCTACTTTGGCTTTTGCTCCTATGTCCTCATTTCTTCATTTGTCCCACAATGTGCACCCTACCACCCATCTCAGGCATTTATCTCCATCACCTCTAGCTTCCTCAGCTGCTCTGCCTTTACTGCCAGATTTCCATACCATGCAGTAGTACTGATTGCACCACTGTTTTATACACCTTACTCTTCAACTTTTTTGGCATTCTTCTGTCATATACTGTAACTGGTACTTTGTGCCATTTGGCTGCAGCCCTTCTATTCTAGCTTTAACCTCTTCATTCAGATTTCCCTTTTCCTAAACCACCCTCCCATACATTTGAAGCTGTTCCCTTCTATGTTAATTCTCATTTTTTCTGAAGTACACCATTTGCTGACATGACTGTCTTGTCTGTACTCAGTATCATCCCATGTGCCTTCAGTTTTGCATTCCATTCCCCTATCATTTGCTGATCTTATTTCTCAGTGTCTGTCTGCAATGCCACATCATCTGCATATAGCAACTTTTTTGATCTCTCCCCTCTGACTTGTTTGCAAATGTAGTCCATCACCACTGTGAACAACAGTAGGCTCAGAGCTAATCCATGGTACACACCCACTCCCACTGGGAACCCATCTTTGGGACTGAACACTTTTCCTAATTGAGTCATTGTGTCCTTGTACATAGCTTGCACTAATTCTACCAATATTTCTGGGACTTTGAACCACCACAGGACTGCACAAATAAGCTTTCTTGGGAACTTGTCTTATGCTTTCTCCAAGTCTAGGAATGTCCAGTTGGACACTTTCTTCTTCTCTAGTTTCTTCTCATCTATCTGTCTCACTGCAAACACTGGGTGAGTTCAGTTGCATCCTGATCTGAATCTGAACTGCTGAACTCCCATCTTACTTTCTACCACTCTTCATATTCATTTATTAGTCAACATCTCCATAACTTCCCCCACTTTGGTATTATAGAGAAACTCTCCCAATTGGGAAGTAACCCCTATGTTACTAGATGGGTAGACAGCTGACTCACTGACAGGACACATACTGTCAAAGTGGTGACTTCACCTCTAACAAAAGACCAGTCACAAGTGGCATACTACAGGGTTCTGTGCTAAACCCCTTACTGTCCAGAATTTATTTCTCAGAAATCCAGGCAAACTTGGGTGGCCTGTGGCTGACCAAGTTCTCTAATGATTGTAAATTGGGAGCAATCACTGAATCCCCCAATTATGTTAATATACTACAGACAGGGTTAAAGCAGACAGATGATTGGTGCCAAAGCACAGATTAAAGCTAAATGCAAAAAAAATGCATTATTATTCCCTTTGGGAAAGGGAATAATAATGCATTCCCTTTGGGAAAGCTGGCATCCCTGCTAATTACATTATAGACAGCACTCCTCTAAGTGTAAACCAAGTGGTATGTGATCTGGGTAGCCACAGTAGTAAGGAAATCCTTCTATGTGACACATCTTATAAGTAAAGGTATCACATCTACCAAAAATTGAGTACAATGCTCCCTTTTGCATATACCTCACCAGGCACTTGGAATAACTGGAGAGACTACAGAGGTTTCTCATCAAAAAATTACAGGGTATACAAAACAAATCTGATGTAGAAGGACTGAAAACCCTGTCACTATATTCCATCTCCTACAGGTTGCTAACAGGTGAGCTTTGCCTGGCTTACAGGGAAGTCTCTAACCCGGCCCTGATGGAAGTGCTACACATTCGTAATTCAAACTGTAGGAGGGTCACTCACTCCAGGGCTCTTAACATAGCCTCTAACATCAACTGGTCATGCATCTCTGGGAGACTGCCACTTTTCTGGAACAAGTTTCTAATTCATGGGAAACAGATCCCCTCCCGGACCCTCTAGATCAATGGAATGGTGACCACAGATTCACTCTTGGAGTCCTGCCCTTGTCCCTCCAGGACAGAGGAAGTCAGTATTAACTACCATAGACCCTTAACTCTGTGAACTTCACTCAATTAACCATTCAGTAAAACTCACTAGTGGCACACCTCAGATTGTTTAAGCCCCTACAAATTCACTAGTGGCACACCTCAGATTATTTAAGCCCCTACAAACTCACTAGTGGCATACCTCAGATTATTTAAGCCCCTACAAACTCACTAGTGGCACACCTCAGATTATTTAAGTCCCTACAAATTCACTAGTGGCACAACTCCAATTTGTCTAAGCTAATATCAATAAGTTTCTCAATTAAAGACATCAGGTCACACCCAAGCTGGTGTTACAAATTAGTTGGACACAGTACTTAATTTACTGCAAATTCAAATAATATGCTACTGCTATTATTCTTTTTTCTTCTTTTTTACCTTTTTCTAACTAAATGTGTAACATTTTAATAAAAACAAAACTACATAACAATTACACAAGTTGACTATAATTCCCTCTCCCACTTCTAATGCTCAAGGAGTAAATGGGTTTTACACTATTTGTTTTTAACAGAGTGAGCAAATGTATTATAATTGTGATAAGGTTTCCTTGTTACTTTCAAAGACATTATACATACCTGGAACATCACTCTGAGAACTAGTAATTCCAGCAATCTTAAATCTTTTTGGCTTCACACTAATCTCTAGTTGTCTTTAATTATATCTCTACATTCAGTTTGTGGTCTCAGAACCTGAAGGCCCCAGTAACTGCCAAAAGGTAGATATGATGTATTTTTTAAGATTAATTCCGAGAAATTATTTGGGTAAGTTGATCCTACAGAGATCACTTATTTATGTGCATTTTTCTTACTTATCTATGTGTACCCCTCTCTTCTCCAACTTTTAATTATTATATAATAGCTAGGATGTCTTTGTTTATTAGCTGTAGATATATCTTGATAATAGCTTTTTGCTAACTAATATAACTAGGCTAATAGGTGTTTTGCAGACTCTAGATTCCTTCAAGTCTTCATACCAGTTTAGAAGCATCATATCTCTTGTAAGGTAAAATTATTTAAATAACACTTTCTGTAGGGTGTATATTATGTTATCGAATTTTTAAAAGTTCGAACGTCTTATGGTTGAAGCCATGTGATCAAACTTTTAAAAGTTCGAAAACCTAAATAAAAAAAAAATTAACAACAGAAAAAACCTACCTCACCGTTTTAAGCAGGGGGCAAGCCCCACTGTACCCTTGACACCCCCCGCTCTTTAAATATACCAACTCTGAGATCACACTACAGTGTAGGAAAGGGAAATATTCCCATTCCACACTGTACAGAGATCTCCGTTGAAACGTTCAAACTTTTAAAAGTTCGATCATATGGTATCGACCATATGAGGTCCGAACTTTTAACAGTTCTATAACGTGATATACACCTGTTTCTGTATTAAGACCTCATGGGATTTTTTAAACTCCTTTAACCCTTTACAGTTCCAGAAGACATGTAGCCAGTCTCATTTTGCCCCTTACCGTATATCCAAAACATGCAGGGAACCTTTGGGCAGAGCTTATCGACCCTGTCTGGAGGATAAACATATGCAAGCATTTCGATCTGAAAATTCTAAAGGTTCTAGATTTAGTGGCATATCTAGGAGCTCTGTATGTATCACTAAGATTTGCTCCCATTTGTCTTGAATCTTATGTGCCATGATTTAAAAAATTGAGGTTGTATGGAGAAAAAAGTTTATATGGTCAGTAGTAGGATATCCTTGGTTAGGGGTGTTAGTACAAAGAGTTGAAGGAAAAAATATAGGATGTAACAGCTGTGTCACTATAACAAGTGACGATATGTGACCTCATAAAAAATGGATATTGCTTAAGGCTAATAGCAATATATACTAGCATGCCAGAAAGAGAGAAATGTTTGTAGAACTAAAAATATATGTGATAGTAAACATGCCAACGTAATGATTGGGGACTTTAATTGTATAGTAAGAAAATAAAAAGGAAAATAATGCAGTGATAAAATAAGTGGTGTAATGTGGAACCTTGAAGCTAGGAAAAAGTGGACAGTGGAAGTAGGAAAGTGGAATTTATAAAACAGAGGCAGATTATGTTATGTGTTCAGGTGACATGAGGGAAGTGGCAGGTGAGGAAGAAGGAGTAGATTCTTCAGATCAAAGAGAAATATGGCCTGTCTTAGGTAATAATGAAGAAATCATAAAAAAAGGTAAAGGAATAAAATGGTTAACATGGGATTTAAATAAAGTGAAAGAAATAAAAGAGGAAAGTAGTAGACAATGGAAGTAATGCATGACAATGGGAGTTTTCTTTGAAAATTGGACAAAATTGTGGGCAGTATTTAAACAGAAATATAAAAATAAAAACACATTTTTTGAGGAGACCAAAATATAAATTTAAAGAAAGAAGTGAATTGAAATATTACAAAGAGGTTATAAAGAAGCCAACTTCACGCTTCTTAAGACAGAAGTGGCAAACTTCACGACACCCATGCAGATAGACAATAGAGGTATGAATGCTGAATCCTACACAAATGCATTTTATAAGCACTTACACAAGTGCATGGATCATGCTATCCCTATCAGAACCAAGATGCTATCCTCCAAAAAAAGGAAGCCAATCTGGTGGTCTTCTGCCATAAACAAACTCTACAACAGAAGAAAGAAACTGTTGCAAAAAAGAGTAAAATCCCATGATTGGAGGAACTCTCTAGTCAGCCTCAATATGAAGCTGAGATCCCTCATAAAATCCTCCAAAGCTAGTTATGAAAACAAAATCGCTACTGATTCAAAAGACAACCACAAAACATTCTATAGCTATGTCAAGACTCTCACTGGCAACACTCAGATCTGCCCTGAGTTACAGTACAATGGCACTAAATATACAGAACCAACTGATATTGCCAACATCCTGGCAGATAGGTTCACTGCTAACTTTACCCCCCTCTCACCCCCTAAAGGGCCCATCTCTATACCGGAAGAATGCAAAGTTCTTGTAATCATGGCTGCACAGGTAAAAACCTCACTCTCCAAAGCCAAGGACACAGCATCCATGGGACCTGACAACATCTCAGGCTGCCTTCTACATGAACTACAGAATGAACTGGCACCCCACCTAAGTACCATGTTCAGTTATAGCCTCACCTCAGGCTTTGTGCCCATTGAATGGTGCACTGAGATGGTTATCCCACTCCACAAAGAGGGAGCCATGACAGACCCTGGGAACTACCACACCATTAGCCTGATGAGCCTGGTCTGCAAGACCATAGAATGTATCATCATGGAACTCATAAACAAAGACACTGGAAATCTACAAACTCTGGACCCCACACAGTTCTGATTTGTAAAAGGCAGATCATGTCTCTTAAACCTGATAGACTTCTTTGAAGCAGTCACCAAAGCCATAGATGAGGGTAAGGTGGTTTACACAGCCTATCTAGATCTCGCCAAGGCATTCGACACCATCCCCAACTCTGGAATTATAGATAAACTCACTAAAGCAGGTATAAATCCCTATGTCACAAGATGGGTTGCCAAATGGCTTACTGACAGAACCCACATTGTGAAAGTAGCAGACTCCAAATCAGACTTCAGACCAGTGACAAGTGAAGTACCACAGGGTTCAGTCCTGGGTCCTGTTTGGTATCTACTTCTCTGAACTACAGGTTAACACAGAAGGTCTTTGGATAACTAAGTTCACAGATGACTGCAAACTAGGAGCCATAATCAAAACTGTTAATGATGTGGACATCCTACAAAAGAGCCTCACCAAGTGTACCCATGAACTACCACATAAAAAACATTCTCAGTGACACTAAGACAGGTGTGATAGAGACAGACAGGACAAAAGACAGGTGTAGTATTATATACACACAGGTGGGTGGTCATACATACCTCACATGATCATCACCTCGGTACAACCTCCAGAAAAAAGGTTAAAAATCCCCTCAAAACAAGGTTTCTCATCCAGAAAAAAAAAGATGTCATTGTTCCCTCACGAGTCAATTGCCCCATTTGGTATGTACCTCACAAGACACTTACAACAAAACCACAAAACAACATTTACAACTGAAAAACACAGAAATACCCTCAGAAAGAGGATTGCTGGCCAAAACAGATGCCTCATGCTTTACTCATCTCAAATACTTTACTGATCTCTGCCCTAACAGCCCTTTTGAAAGAAGCTCATGTCAAACATAAGACTTGTTGGACAACCAGCTAAAAAGAAATCCCATCCTAAAAGAATCTAAGAGGGACCTAAACCATATCACATCACCACACAGAGGCACTGGACAGGGAATGGATGATACCAGAGGATAGACACTTCCATACTCTAGAAAATATATATTATATATATAGGCATTATATTCCTCTCCTTAAAGAAGAATCAAAATGAATCTTGAAGGAAAAAAATAGGAAATTCATCCTGGGTTCTGTCTGGGCTCAACTCTGGGGGCCAGGGGCATAGGAAAATTAGAAAAAGTGTCCGAAAAGCCAAGGTACCTTTGGCTTATATAGGCCCTGCCCTGGGACCCCTAGTAGTACTTACCTATGAGCCTATGAACCTATAAGGGAAGTAAGAATCATCACAAGGCTTGGATACATTAAGTTATAAATATTATAAGGGGATGAGTGAAAGGGAAAAAAAAATATTTGTGGAAGTATTTAATGAATGGTTAGAGAATGGAATAGAAGGTGAAAAGGTATGTACTGGGGTAATTAGATTTGTATGGGAGAAATATGACAAAAATATTAAGAATTAGAGGCCAATAACACTGGAACACTTGTTAGAACACTTGTTATAGCACAATATATTGCAAGCTGTAGACAGCAGTCATTTAAACAACTTAACTAGTAACGGTTGCTCTGTAGCCATCTCTAACCTTTCTTATAGGTTCATAGGTTCATAGGTAGGTACTAGGCTATTGGCCCTAGGGCCTATATAAGCCTAGCCAAAGGTACCCTGGCTTTCGCCACCCAAGAAAATTATTTTCCTGTGCCACTGTCAAGCAGAGCCACAGAAGTGATCCCTGGGGTGAATTTCCTATTTCCCATCCAATCATCAAGATTTGTCTTGAACAGTGCTAATGAGGAGCTTTGTTTGATATAGATAGGTAGTTTGTTCCAGAGTATAGGAAGTCTCTGGGACAGGAATCTATCCCTCCAACATGTTCTGTTTATTGTGGTGACTAGGTTTAGGTCCTTAGAGCGTGTAGCTCATAGGGATTGGGATTTCTTTAAGTAGAGCATGTCTAAAAGCTCTGGGTTTGACATAGCTTTGTGTGTTAGACAGAGATCGCCTCTGAGTAGGTGATATACAACGGAATAAAGCTGCATTTTTTTAGATGGTCTGCATAGGGCATCTCTTTGAGGCTGGTAATCCTCTTTGTGAGGTATTTCTGTGGCCTTTCCAGTTGTTGTAGATGTCTTGTGAGGTACATACCAAAAGGGGCATTGTACTCTATAATGGGTCTAATGAGTGACGAGTAGAGGGGAACAATGACCTCTTTTTTCCTGGATGAAAAACCTTTTGTGATGAGGTGTGCCACATAGAAGGATTTTCTGACTACTGTGGCGATGTGATTATCAAAGGAGAGACTACTGTCCACCTGTGTCCCAAGGTCTCTTATCACACTTTCGGTGTTAAATAGACTACCACCTATGTGGTAGTTCATGGGTACTGAGTTTTTACCAAATGGAATGACAATGCACTGCTTGGCATTGAGCTTGAGGCCATGGCTTTGACACCATCTTTTGGAGTTTTGATTATGGCTCCTAGTTTGCAGTCATCTGCGAACGTCATTAGCCAAAGATGTTCTGTGTTGGCCTGTACTTCAGAGAAGTAGATACTAAACAGGAGAGGACCCAGGACTGAACCCTGTGGTACTCCACTTGTCACTGGTCTGAAGCTGGATTTGGAGTCTGCTACTTTCACAGTGTGAGCTCTGTCAGTGAGCCAGTTGGCAACCCATCTTGTGACATAGGGATTTATACCTATTTAGTGAGTTTATCTATATTCCAGAGTGGGGGATGGTGTTAAAAGCCTTGGCGAGATCTAGATAGGCTGTGTGAACCACCTTACCCCCATCTACGGCTTTGGTGACTGCTTCAAAGAAGTCTATCAGGTTTAGGAGACATGATCTGCCTTTTACAAACCCGAACTGGGTGGGGTCCTGAGTTTGGAGATTACCAATGTCATTGTTTATAAGTTCCATGATGATACAGTCCATAGCCTTGCAGACCAGGCTCGTTAGGCTAATTGGGAGGTAGTTTCCGGGGTCTGTGGTGGCTCCCCCTTTATGGAGTGGGATAACTGTCGCTGTGCACCATTCAGTGGGCACATAGCCTGAGGTGAGGCTATGACTGAACATGGTACTTAGGTGGGGTGCCAGTTCGTTCTGTAGCTCATGTAGAACACAGCCTGGGATGTCGTCAGGTCCCATGGATGCTGTGTTCTTGGCTTTGGATAGTGTGTTTTTTACCTGTGCAGCCATGATTACAGGAACTTTGCATTCTTCTGGTATAGAGATGGGCCCTTTAGGGGATGACAGAGGGGTAAAGTTAGCACTGAATCTATCTGCCAGGATGTTGGCAATATCCGTCGGTTCTGTATATTGAGTGCCATTGTGCTGTAACTCAGAGCAGATTTGAGTGTTGCCATTGAGATTCTTGACATAGCTATAGAATGCTTTGTGGTTGTCTTTAGAGTCAGTGGCGATTTTGTTTTCATAACTAGCTTTGGAGGATTTTATGAGGGATCTCAGCTTCTTACTGAAGCTGACCAGGGAGTTTCTCCAATCATGGGATTTTACTCTTTTTTGCAACAGTTTCTTTCTTCTGTTGTAGAGTTTGTTTATGGCAGGGGACCACCAGATTGGCTTCCTTTTTTTGGAGGATAGCATCTTGGTTCTGTTAGGGATTGCATGATCCATGCACTCATGTAAGTGCTTATAAAGTGCATTTGTGTAGGATTCAGCAGTCATACCTCTATTGTTCATCAGCATGGCTGTCGTAAAGTTTGCCACTTCTGTCTTAAGAAGCATGAAGTTGGCTTTGGAGAAACTTTTTACTATGGTTTCTCTAATGGGGGGGTGGGGGAGGGATCTTGATGTCTAGGGTGATTAGCTTATGGTCGGATCTGACCAACAAGGAATTGACCTCTGGTATGGAGCACCAGTTGCCCATGTTGGCAATAACCAGTTCTAGGATATTGCTGCCCCTGGTGGGAGTGTGGATAAGTTGATCCATGGCATTGGAATTTATGAATTCCAGAAAACGTTGAGCACAAGAGTTGGTACAAGTAGCTTTCCCAGTTAATGGTAGGGTAGTTGAAATCACCCATTATTATGGTGTTAGGTTGTACCCTAATATTTTCCAGTGTATTAAGAAATGAGGAGTGGGAATCCTGGGGCATGGTGGGGGATCTGTAGCAAGCTACAATTTGGACTGCGGTCTTGCCCAGAGTTAGTTGCACTTGGATAATCTCGGATGCATTATGCTGAGCAACTAGCCTGGAGGTGTGGATATCCTTAATGAATATGGACATGCCTCCACCTTTAGTGTTTCGGTCCAGATTAAGTGGCCGAAAGGTGTGGTATGAATTATAGCCTAGTAATGCAGTGGTACTCTCTGGAGCCTTGAACCAGATCTCTGTCACTGCACAGATGTCGATGTTCTCCATTTTAAGGAGTGCCTCGAGAGAGTGCAGTTTCAGGTTTAGACTTCTAGCATTGAGTAGCAATATCCTCAGATTCTTCTTGCCTGTACCTGTTAGGGTGGTGAATTTGTCATTTGAACCTTGCCTAAAAAAGGCACTATAGGGGTGGCTAGAGCCTTAGCCAGTATCCGGAATCCCAAGGGTGACAGGTGCAGGCCATCTCTGGCAAAGCATCATGGCTTGTCGATCATGTCATCCCAGGCAGACAGATACTGGATCCCCTTAGAATGACACCAGAAGCTTAGCCAATTGTTGAAGTCAATCATTTTGTCCTTGTACTGTGGTATCATTCTGGGTGATGGCAGGATGCTACTCAGGGCTAGGGTCATACCTGCCTGGGCTACAAGATCAGACAGCTCCTCCATGTCCCTTTTCATGAAGTCCAAGGAGGTATGTCTCATGTCATTCACACCAACATGGACAATGACAGAGTCATATTTGTACTTGTTGTGGAGTGACATGAGTGCATGTGTTATGTGGCAGATCCTGGCTCCCGACAGGCAGCTGACAGTAGCCTTCTCCTTGTTTAGCCTGGTGAGTGGAACATCAGTGTACCTGACTATAGATTCACCTATGACTAGAGTGTTGGGTACGTTGTTATGCCTTATGGGCTGTGGTCAAGTGGCACACTGAGTTTGCGGGCTATGTGTCATTTGTGTTGTGTTGGGGGTGGAGGTTGCTTGTGTTTCTGCTTTGGAGGTCCCTGTTGCTTGGGCAGGTTTTTACTGAGAGCCTCCGTGAATTTAGGTGTGTGTTTTATGTTTCTATGTGTGTGTTTTGGTGGTGTAGGGTTTGAGGGACTATGTGCTGAGTGTGGTGTGGTGCAAATGTTTACCTTCTCCTCTTGACTGTCTAGTCCAGTCTTGGGTGAAGAGAGCTTTCAGTCTCTTTATCACATTAAGAGCCCCTGATATGAAATATAATCCAAAGGATTAAGTTGGAAGAGACTTTGGGTCACTTTCCATCTGATATTTTCACCACTTTGTGTTAATTGTCTTCAGTATCCCGGCTCCGTATATATTGCCCTCCAGTTCATGCTTGAAAACCCAACCTCATCTCCCTTGTTTTTATACAGTTCTATGCCTAGTATTTCCATTCTTCTTTGTTTAACATCCCCCCCCCCCCGTGTAGTACATTTGGGCTATTGTACAAACACAGTGCTCTGTGCTGTTGCCTGGATTTGCATAAGGAGCTGTCTCCAGAAGGCTCGTATAATGCTCTCAGTAGGACGGTCTAATTGTGTTAGCATCACAGGCTTCAAATTAGAAATATAGCTCTTACATTACAAGAGATATGTATATCAGTCTCATTTGTGATGCCTGAACGTGCAGATCCAATTGTGTTAGCATCACAGGCTTCAAATTAGAAATATAACTTTTACATTACAATACATATATCAGTCTCATTTGTGATGCCTGAACATGCTGTCTCAGTTTGGTAACCCTAAGCCTCCCTGATCTGCTTAAAGAATCATTTTCTCCCAGTTTGATTTACTACCATCTAGGATGATCTCTTTTACTTCCTTTCCTAACTTTCTACATTTGACCTCATTTTGTTCAAAAAAATATACAAGGCTAGTATATAATGTCAGTGGGATTAACACTATTGCTGTTGTTAGTATTTTATAATCTACATCCATATACTGTAGCTCATATGTTCAGTTTTTTTTTTAATTATTTTTGTGCATTTTATTTTATTCCCTTTTAGAATGCTTTTTCATTTAATTTGTTTGATATTAATGTCTCCTGGATTCTCAAAGATGATCGTGATTTGTTTTATTTCATCTGTTTTTTTTTCCACTGTAGTTGTCTCTGGAAATGCAGGCGTAGAAAAGTCTGGCACGGTACAAACTCCTCAGGCCCAGCAGATCTTTTCACACATAATGTGGAGCCTTTGAGATTACAAAGGTTTAATTTCAAATCATCAAATCTCCAGATTTACTTGGAACTGATTCTAGTAACAGAATGAACAACAGTGCAGCTTCTGAAGAAATATATATAAGGTGATCATGTTGGAGGGACTGAAATGTAGCACTGAGAATACCACTGGTTTGGAATTATCTTCCACTCCACATAAAGCAAAGCACTTCCCTTACTCTCTTCAAACATAATCTTGATGAATGGATGGGAAACCAGAAATTCACCCCGGTTAAGCACCCTAGTCTGTTATGGATAGGGTAACATGTTTTGTACTTAAATTACAATGACTAAAATCTTCATGGGAATGCAGGGCTAGTCTTCAAAGGTTCATGGATCAATAGCCCAGTAAGTACCTATGGAACTATGAAAGTGTCATGCCCTTTATTCTTTAAAACAGAAGTAGTAAGATACTTAAAAATAGGTGCATAAATGTTGCAAATCATGCACCCATATTAAGACAAAAAAATGATGTGTATGATTTCTAGAGCTTAATTCTAGGATTCTCTCACCCTGCTGCTGCAAATCTGGAAGGCTTTCTGCATAATGTGCTCTCAGTAATGGTAAGTAGTCCTACAATAATATATTATGCTGAGTTATGAGGAGGGCCAGGCAGTCTTAAAGTACAGTTAAGTTTTTCCACAGTAAAAGGGTAGATGGGACATTTGAAAACACTCCAATTATCCAGTCTTCTACTTGGTAACAGTAACAGATTTTCTTTTGAGAAATTGCAGTGGAGCTTCTGAATAAGTGATGCCGCTGGATTCTCTAAAGCTTGCACGTCATGCAAGATCGACGCAGGAGCTCAAGCAGGCAATATGTCTGCTGTGCAATCCAGGAACAGACTGCAGGGGCATGCACGACTGCTCCTGCACTAATCCTGCATGGACTAAGCCTTTGTATGCAAATCACTCCATTTGCAGGAGAAAGCTATGCAAATGAGGTGATTTTGCAATCCAGGAAGCTTGCAACCATCCGTGCAGGACTAGTGCTATCTGCAGAAATCTACTCAGTAACTGAGTACATTTCTGCAAAATTCAAAACGGAACTGTGACAGCTCCAAATAAAGGCTGCATATCATGTAGTAAGCATGCCAATAGCCAAGTATAAGGCCATTGGCATTGCAAATAGTAAAAAAAAAATACAAAAAGCAACTTTTATTTTTTTTTTAGCCCATCTCGGTTGTTTAAGCGTAGTTCAGCAGTGCACAAACGGGATTGGGGGGGGATAACAAAATTAACCTAAATTAAGTATTCTAACTAAAATCAGTATTCTGCCATGCAAGTCAATGGCAGGCAGAAGACAACATGGCCAGTGAGTAGTGGTTGCTAAGGGGGGAGGCTCAGTGTGACACATGTAACTATGCATTAGCAGGCAATCCTATGCAAATGAGGCGAAGGATAGTGACTCCCAGTTTTCCCCAGCATGTGAGTCAGGTCCCAACAGTGTAAGTGTAGGAATAGCTTGGTGCTTAGGTGACATCATGAGGGGGGCTGTCAGGCATACTGTAAGTGGATTGGAGGCATGTGGCTCGGGTTTGCTCCTAGCTTGGCACAGTTAAGCTAGGGGGTGTGTCTAAATCTGCCTAGCACTCTTTACAATGCCTAAGTGGGTGCGTGCACCGCACTATGGGTTTTAAAGGTAGAAAATAAAAGTTAAACCAGGAAATAGCAGCAGTATGTACATTTGTGCACTCTGTTTGAGCGATCCCCCGTGCTTAAACAGGAAGGCAATGGGAAGGGAAAAAAGCAGTAGGAAGGTAACCAAGGAGAACTAGCATAGCTGGCAGGTGAAATGTATCAGAATCAGCCATTTACACAGGCAGCAGACCAGCTCAGCCCAGAACACTACTATAAACTATGCAAACACTTTCCCCACTGTTTTTTCCCACATTCTACACCACTGGCGTATACAAGTGGGGAAATTTTAACAAACAAACCTACAAAATGAGAAAGGCTGCAGCAGGCAACATACAACAACATGTGAAACAAGAATGGCTTCAATGGTGAAAAAACGATCCACTAGGCGTATAATATGTAACAAAGCAATTTATTAACAACACACAGAAGAAAAAATAAAATAAATAAATAAATAATATTAATCCAAATGAGTCAAATCCAAGCACTTTCGTCTCCTGTGTAGGAGACTTTTTCAAGAACAGAGCATGCCCAGCAACTGAAAAACTTTTATACCATCATTAATTAAGTTTCAAAAACAATAGCACCAATAATTTTCTGTTTTCACTAATTGAATCCTTTGGTGTAGGGTATGATAGTTAAAGGTATAACACAATGAAATGTGTAATAAAATATGCAGTTTTACCATGAGTCAAACCAACACAAATAGTAAAAAAACATGTGTGTGTGTATACCATTTGTGCATTACAATTGGTTGTCATGAAATTAGAAAGTAAAAATATATATTAAAAAGTATATAACTAATATACTTGTGTTAGGTTTTACAAGTGCATATACATATGCACATGCCTGAGTAACCTATTCACGAAAATTTATGAATGTATAAATGAATAATGTCTGTATGAGTAAAAAGCTAAGCAAATATGTTGGTAACATAAAATATTTTTTTAGGTTTAATAAATAATTGATTAATGTGTTTATAATAATAAATAGATACATAAGCATATTATGTTAAAAACTTAAAAATTGTTGGATGACCACCTATGTTAAAATACAATGTATAACAAATTCACCTATCTAGGCTCTTTAACTTCAAAAAACAAGTAATTGAAATAGAATCATTCAGGCCTGGCCATTGAGTAGCATTCATTCTTAATTGCCATAAAGCGTCATTCATTTGCAAATGTAATGGCCATGGTCCACCCCTTAGGTTCACTTTCAAAGCTTCTATGATAGTAAATGTAAGCCCATGATCCGGCCATTCATTACAATGCCTTGCCAAGGCGTTTATATCCTTTTTTAATTTAATGTCCCTCAAATGCTCATAAATACATGTCTTTAACTTTCTTTCCATTTTTCCAATATAAAAACAGATGCATTTGCAACAGAAAGCACAATAAATGACTCTTTCAGTGTTACAACAATTTTTTTTCTTCTGGGTAACTCTAATGCCATTAATGTTAAATTTCATGTCTTCCATTATATATTACATACTTACAAGATCCACATTTTCTCATACCCCCAATACTATACACTTGGGTGTTGTTTTCAAGTATGTTTTTGAGGGACTGACCTTTTCTGTACACTGCAACAGGTCTTTCTTCTATACATTGTCTAATTTCATTACATGAGGTTAAAATAATCCAGTTTTTCTCTAAAATTCTTAGTATGTCATGACTCTCAAGATTATATGTGGTAATAAAAGCACGACAGTTTGTTTCTGATAATATTGGATTTTCAAGAGTCATACTGTTCTGTGATTTATCATCAAAAACCCTTTGTCCATCGACTTCACTCGGTGTTATGTTATGTTGTTTGCCATCAACCATTAGAATAGCTTGAAAAAAGCCTCTGTCTCTTTTGTTGACAACCTGTAACATTACATTATTTACTAAATCTCTTGGATATTCTCTTTTTATAAACATTTCTTTTAGTAAATCACATTCATTCAGAAAAGTGTCAAAGCAAGACATCATATGGGCCGCTCTTACAAATTGACCCTTCACTACCGCTTTTTTTTTGTTTGTAAGGGTGTGCACTATCAAAGTGTAAAAAACTATTAGAATAAGATTCCTTCTGATATATTTCTGATACAAATTTACCTAACTGTCTAACTTTTATTAGTTTACTATCCAAGTATGAAATTTCCTCTTCACCAATGTTGTGGGTGAATTTAAGAAAGGGTGTTGAATTGTTGATGTAGTTTAAAAATTCATCAATAAGGTCCTTTGGACCAACCCAAAAGATAAAAATATCATCCAAAAATCTGACATACATTTTACAATATTTAAAAAAATGTGATTCAAAAACAACTCTCTTTTCCCATTGTAGCATTACCATATTGGCATAAAGCCCACCACAAGGGGAACCCATAGCAACTCCAACCACTTGTATAAAAAATTCTTTGTTAAAAAATATACAATTATTTTTTAAAACAAGATCAACCAGTTGTTCAAACACATTAATCCTGGGTTGGGGTATCCCTTTTTCAAGTAAATAGTCACATACCCATTCTACCCCTGTATCATGAGGTATTGAAGTATAGACGTCCTTTACATCAATGGTTACAAAGAAGACACTCTCTTTGAATTCCAAATTATTGATTCTCTTCAAAAAATCCCATGAGTCCCTACATATATTAGTCTCTTCAGCCACATAAGTTTTTAGGTTAATGTCTATATACCTAGCTATAGGGTAAGTAATAGAACCTCGTCCATTGACAATAGGACGCATCGGTGGGTCAGACACATTTTTATGCATTTTAGGCAATCCAAAAATGCATGGGGTAACAGGGTGGTGAACAGATAAAAAATTAAACTCATTGATTGACAAAGAACCTTCAATAAATAAATCATTCAGTTCATTCCTAATCTTGTTGTATGTTTGATTTAATTCATTTAAAGAATTTTTTCTATAAGCATCAACCATCAGAATTTTTATCATCCTCTCATTGTAATCTCCTATGTCCATTATTACAGTACCACCACTCTTATCTGGTTTTATAATTCTTATGTCCTTATTGTATCCTAATTTATTCAAACTGTCAAATTCAGCCTTATTCAAATTAGAAAAATGAACATTTTTATCTAAATTCCTGACATCAACTTCACATATCTTGTCAAACATTGCTATAGGAGGGTGCAATGGTGGATTATATGTACTCGAGATGTGTAATGGGTTATTAACATGCTCTACAGCTCTAAATAACACATTTAGATTCAGTTTTCTTACAAAGTGGTGAAGATCCACTAATGTACGTGCAATAACAAAGTTCTTCATAGGCACAAAAGTTAAACCTTTAGACAATAAGTCACAATCATTCACATTTACCTCCAATGAAGAGTAATTATATACATTAAAATCCATTTTCATGTTTTTTTAAAATTGAACAATTTAATACATTAGCCTGTGCATTTAGTTTCATCCTTGACGTCCCCCTCCCACTCTGAAAAAATTATGTTTGACCCCCTCGACCTCTGTTCATTGTGAACAAAGTCTACCCTTGCTGCTTCTGATTGTACCTGTCCCTCAGGCTCTCCGACCTCCTCAGTGGGGGAAAGTTCTCTTCGTCCAAAAAAGACTTGGTTATTCTCATCACCCATATTGGTCTGTGTATCAGTCCTCCAGACCTGTGACTGGGGTGGCTGGGGGTAAGCAGTATTATTGCTATATTGTGCTCTGTCCCTTTCAATCTTCTTTAATTTCCTGTTCTCAATAGAAATAATTTCTTGTTCAATAATTCTAAATGTTCTGTTGTAATCAAAAATATTATTAGGGTGAGACACATCTTGTACAAACCTTCTATCCAGTTCTGTGGCTTCTTTTATCAGGTCAGTTATAAAGAGTTCATTATGTCTAATAACAAGCTCCATATATTCATAACCATGCTTGTCAAACAAGCAAAGCAATTCTTTGTGAAAATCAGAACCAGCCATTAAACCTGTGGGAAAACGCCACATGCGTAAACCCTTGGGTACTAGTTTGTGTTTCAAACACTCTCTGAAATAAGCATTATCAAGTTTTATTTTTTTATTTTTAGTAAAATGTGATCTAATCTCTGTAGGTTACATTCATAAGTAACAGTACTTACAGGTTCATTGTATGACAAACTCGTTTCTTCTCCCAACCAGTCGTTCATGTTAGTGGGGGGGGTTGAAATTAGAATCATTACCACCACGAGTGTTTCCTCTAGTGAAACGGCTGTTGTTTTGGAAATGCTGATCCACATTTGTCGCCTGCACTGCATTAGAAACTCCAGCCTCATTTACTTGAACTTCAGAGCCATGCACATTAGAATTAGCAATTCTATTGCCTCCTGGTGCTATTCCAGTATTACTGGCATCCAAAAAAGAAGAAAATGAAGTACTTTGAACACCACGTTCGCTGGTAACAGTAGTAACTTCCTGGTTGTGTCCTCCATTCAGAGCTGATGTCATGCAGGCATGCTCAATCGCATCAAGCCTCTCTGTGATCTGTTCTAGTCGCTGAAGAATAGAGTCAATTGATTCATTTAATGGTGGAGAATATAATGATTGGGATTTCATCCCTTGTGCCTCTGAAGCCATAAAACCAAACAAAACTATACAAACAAAAAGCTGCAAAACAGATGAACCAGAATGGCTTCAGTGGTGAAAAAACAATCCACTAGGCATATAATATGCAACAAAGCAATTTATTAACAACACACAGAGGAAAAAATAAAAAAATAAATAAATAAATAATATTAATCCAAATTATTGTAATGCACAAATGGTATACACACACATGTTTTTTTACTATTTGTGTTGGTTTGACTCATGGTAAAACTGCATATTTTATTTCACATTTCATTGTATTATACCTTTAACTATCACACTCTACACCAAAGGATTCAATTAGTGAAAACAGAAAATGATTGGTGCTTTTGTTTTTAAAACTTAATTAATGATGGTATAAAAGTTTTTCAGTTGTTGGGCATTCTCTGTTCTTGAAAAAATTCTCCTACACAGGAGACAAAAGCGCTTGGATTTGACTCAGTTGGATTAATATTATTTATTTATTTATTTATTTTATTTTTTCCTCTGTGTGTTGTTAATAAATTGCTTTGTTACATATTATATGCCTAGTGGATCATTTTTTCACCAATGAAGCCATTCTTGTTCATCTGTTTTGCGTCTTTTTGTTTGTATAGAACAACATGTGCAAGAGGCTGAGGGTGGTGAGGATGTGAATGCTGCCTATCAACTCACAGTGAGGAGACGGAGAAGAGTGTACAGACCCAGGGTAACCTACCAGGGGCTAAATGAGCTGAAGATAGTGGAGCACTAAAGCATGGACAGAGACCTCCTACAGCAAATTATTGAGCTGTGCCGGCCACACCTGACACACCAAACTGACTGAGAGTAACCCATCTCAGTGGATACCAAGGTATGTGTAGGCCTAGGAATACTAGCCACAGGTACCTCCCAAAGCTCAACTGCAGATATCATGGGAATCTCACAAGCATCAGCATCCAGAGTATTCCATCAGTTCCTGGATGCCATGTCAGCACATGCCAGTGAGCACATATATTTCCCCAACACCCATGAGGTGTTGGCCAGCAATATGCGTCTCTTCCACCAAATAGCATAAAACACTGAAGTAGTGTGTGCTATAGACTGCACGCACATGCACATCAAAGCAGCACCTGGTGATCAGGATAGGTCCTACATCAACTGCAGGGGCATCCCCTCCATCAACTGCCGGGTTGTCTGTGATGCCCAGGGCATTTTAATGAATGTGTGTGCTGGCTGCCCTAAAAGCTATGACAATTCCCACATATGGCATCTGATGCAGCTGTAACAGAAATTTGCCAATGGGGACATCCCCTATGGTCACCTAGTGGGGATGCTGGTACACACTGGAGCCGTGGCTGATGACACCCATCAGAAATGCACACACACCTGAACAAGAACGCCATAATGAGGCACATGCACAGACCAGACTTATAATAGAGCATGTGTTTGGGATGCTCAGGTCACATTTCTGGAGTCTGGACACATCCGGTGGAGCCTTACAGTACTCACTAGCTACATGTACCCAAATTGTTATGGTATGTGCCATGCTACACAATATGATCCTGTGGAAACAGCTGCAGCAAGAACAGCATGGGGCAGGGCCACACAGCCCCGCCACCAATCCCAGGGCCTGCACAGGCACAGAGTGACTCAGAGAAGGAACAACCTGAGCCTGCCCCAGTAGGCAGATGGAGGTGTGCCCAGTATGCCTAGGCTGCAGCAAAGGGACAATTGATAGCACATACACTGACACAGTAGGGATTCAGGGAGTGACACTTCACTCTGACTCACGCATCCAGTAAAAGGGATGCCAAACATGACACTACATGTGCTCAACCATGTATAGGGAGTGTACTATGTGCATCCAACACAGGCAGCCCTCCAGCACCATCCTCAAGTCTGGCACAGCTTCAAGGTAAATCAATCAACCTACCAATTGCCAAATGGAGTAGAATGTGTTGTTACCTGTATCTATGGTATGGATGTGAGCATGCAAGGGAATTGGGTAGCTGAATGTTATGGCAGCAGACAGTAGACACCTTTAGTAGCACCATGATATCTGTAACATATACTGGAGTCACCACAATACCCAGTACTACACAGGGTGACAAAACCCCGGCAGGAAATGTGCTGAGTGATATGTGTTTCCATATGACTCACACATGCCAGTCAGGGTAGTTCACATACCCAACAACAGTCTCAGCCAGCAGGACAGGTGTAGACAAACCCAAACAGAGCCTGTGCTATGGGATGGCTATGGTTAACCTCCCCCCAAGTCCTACACAGACAGACTACAGCAAGTCAGGCAGTGGGATGTTACTTCTGAAGGGTAGCATGTCAAACACTAATATATAGGGCAACCAAAGCTACCATCTGCAGTACACTGGTATGCCTCTAGTCAGCATGATAGGTAAGAATACAGAATGAAATGGAGTAACTGACATACCAGTACAGTCTTAGCAAATGTGTACAAGTGTCAGGTGTGCCCCCCCATCCTACATAGTAATGTAATAACAGTCAGGTGTGCCCCCCCCCAATCTTGTGTAGAAATGTAGAAATAGACAGGTGTGTCCTCCCATCCTATGTAGTAATGTAGTAACAGTCAGGTGTGCTCCCCCAATCCTGTGTAGAAATGTAGAAATAGTCAGTTGAGCCCCCCCACCCTATGTACTAACGTATTAACAGTTAGGTGTGCCCCCCCCAATCTTGTGTCAAAATGTAGAAAAAGTCAAGTGTGCCCCCCATCCTATGTAGAAATGTAGTAACAGTCAATGCCAAATGCTTGATGGATACCCTGCAGAAACAGCATGCTACCTGTCGGTGTACAACACAAAGGTCAGCACTGCAGTACAAACTACCTGGAATCGATCCACACATTACATACAGATAGGTATACTGGGTATGCTCACACACTTAATCGCATGAAGGCCATGTCTGCAAACACCAGTGGACCAGTCATATCTGGCAGTCACAATTGTTAGTGCAGACACTCGTCAGTATGCACCACTCATGCTTTGCACACACAGAGAATAGGAATACAGACATATATGTAAGACAACACACTATAATAAGCCAAATGTAGACATACATAGATATGTGAAAGAGAGAGACTGTGACAAGGAGCCATCCAGGCCTGTCCCACCCAGCACACAGCCAAAGGGCCCCAACCATATGAGATTCAGATGTCACCCACTGCAGATACTAGCCACCAGTATCTGTCAGCATTATAGACTATGTGGTGCACGTGCTAGCTGTACAACATAACTGTACAAGGATGTAGTCATCTAGCAGCTGCATACACATACCTGTGAAATATGACCCTGTGTGTGTGCTCGCATGTCGCGTGTCAACCTCTAGATGAATGGGTTATGGCCCATGCACACACACTGCCCTCCCTATAACCCTACTATGACAAGCCTGCTGAGGTCATCCACTGTGAAATACACCTTTGGGAGAATTGTAGCCTAGTAACCTTTGTGGCATGTCCCATACCTTCGTACTGCTGTAATGTGATAAAATATTTAGGTAGGAGTTCAAATCCCAGACATGGCAACTGTGTGTGGGTCGGTTTATCTCTGTCTGTGTAAAGAGTAATGCTTTTTAGGGTAGTCACACTCCCTACAATTCAAATGCACTACTTTGGTAAGGCTGCTGATGTCATCCTCCTAGAAATACATCTCTGGGAAGATTGTATCCAGTAATCTGCATAGCACATGCCATAACTGTGTACTGCTGTAGTGTGATAAAATAGTTAGGGAGTAGTTCTAATTCCATCCTTAGTAACTGAGTGTGTGTGTGTGTGTGTGTGTGTGTGTGTGTGTGTGTGTGTGTGTGTGTGTGTGTGTGTGTGTGTGTGTGTGTGTGTGTGTGTGTGTGTGTGTGTGTGTGTATGTGTCTGTGTAGAGAGCAATGCTTTTTAGCGTAGTCACACTCCCTACAATTGAAATGCTCTACCTTGGTAATGCTGCTGATGTCATCCACCTAGAAATACATCTCTGGGAAGGTTGTATCCCAATAATCTCTGTAGCACATGCCATAACTGCGTACTACTGTAGTGTGATAAAATAGTTAAGTAGAAATTCTAATCCCAGCCTTGGTAACTGAGTGTGTCTGTGTAGAAAGCAATGCTTTTTAGGGTAGTCACACTGCCTACCATTGAAATGCTCTCCTTTGGTAAAGCTGCTGATGTCATCCACCTAGAAATACATCTATGGGAAGGTTGCATCCTACTAATCTCCATAGCACTTGCCATAACTGCGTACTGCTGTAGTGTGATAAAATAGTTAGGGAGGAGTTGTAATCCCAGCCTTGGGAACTGTGTGTGTCTGTGTAGAGAGCAATACTTTTTAGGGTAGTCATACCCCCTGCAATTGAAATGCTCTACTTTGGTAAGACTGCTAATGTCATCCTCCTAGAAATACAACTCTGGGAAGTTGTATCACAGTAAATTCCAGTAAAGTCCATAGCTCGTGCCATAGCTGTGTACTGCTGTAGTGTGATAACATAGTTAGGAGAGGGTTTTAATCCCAGCCTTGGCAACTGTGTGGGTGTGTGTGTCTGTGTAAAGTGGAATGCTTTTTAGGGTAGTCACACTCCTTACAATCAAAATGCTCTACTTTGGTAAGGCTGCTGATGTCATCCACCTTGAAATACATCTCTGGGAAAGTTGCAGTCCAGTAATCTCTGTAGAGCATCCTATAACTTTGTACTGTGGTAGTATGATAAATTAGTTAGGTAGGTGTTCTAATCCCAGACATGGCAAGTGTGTGTGTGTGTGTGTGTGTGTGTGTGTGTGTGTGTGTGTGTGTGTGTGTGTGTGTGTGTGTGTGTGTGTGTGTGTGTCTGTCTGTCTGTGTAGAAAGCAATGCTTTTTAGGGTAGTCACACTACATACAATTTGAATGCTATTCTTTGGTAAGGCTGCTGATGTCATCCACCTGGAAATACACCTCTGGGAAGGCTATAGCCCAGTAATCTCTGTAGCTCATGCCAAAACTGCATACTGCTGTAGTTTGATATAGACCTCTGGTAGGGTTCTATTCCCACCCATGGCAGTTCTGGATGTTATGTGTGTGTTTTAATGTCTGTGTAGGGAGCAATGCATTTTTGGCTAGTTATTATCACTAAAATTCAAATGCCCTACATTGGCAATCCTGCTGATGTCATTAATTTTGGAATATACCTTTGGGGAAGGAGTTCTCCAGTAATCCCTGTGGTGAATCCTATAACAGATTCATGCTGTAGTGTGATATAGACCTCTGTTAGTGGTTCTATACTCTTACACGTCAGTTGTGGATGTTTTGTGTGTGTTTCAATGTCTGTGTAGGGAGCAGTGCATTTTAGCCTAGCCACACACACTACAATTTGAATGCCCTACTTTGGCAATCCTGCTGATGTCATTCACTGTGAAATACACCTTTGGGGAAGGAGTTCTCCAGTAATCCCTGTGGTGCATCCTATAACACCATTATGCTGTAGTGTGATATAGAACTCTGTTAGGAGTTCTATACCCACACATGTCGGTTGTGGATGTTTTGTGTTTGTTTCAATGTCTGTGTAGGGAGAAGTGCATTTTAGCCTAACCACACTCAGTACAATTTGAATGCCCTACTTTCGCAATCCTGCTGATGTCATCCAATGTTAAATACACCTTTGGGGCAGGAATACTCTAGTAATCTCTGTGGCACGTACTATGACTGTGTACTGCTGTAGTATAATAAAATAGTTAGGTAGGAGTTGTAATCCCAGACATGATGTGTTTGTAACTCGTATCCTGTGGGAGGGTGGTTGTGAGTGTGTAACAACTGGGCCCAATGTGGAGTGGGTTTTGCAAATTTCTTATATGGTGGCCCTAGTATATATCACATTGTCCACTGTACAGGGATAACAGATGTGAAATAGCTGAGAAACTGGGGTGCAGATCCATACCCATACATGTGACATCAAGGCCCAGCAAACATTGGTGGTAAAGTGGTGAGCATAGCTGCTTTCCAAGCAGTTGATCCAGGTTCAATTCCCGGCCAATGCAAGAAATCTGTACATTTAAAGTTGGGAGGGTGGCCTAATGGTTAAGGTGTTTGCCTTACAAACACAAGGTGTAGGGTTTGAGTCTCACACGGGATAATTGGCTAGGCTTAAAATGGCTCACAAGGGCAGTTAGCTTAGTACTAATCTATGAATCTATGAATCTATGAAACAAAGTTAGCAACCATAGTATTAGCCAGACACCACTCTCAATCCATGCCTCAAACACATATACACTTGCCTAGGCAATAGCCGCTATGTTGGTAGTACACTGCATATTTCCCACTGATAGTAACTATGGAGTGATTGCAGTGGCCTACAGAGGGCATGGCACCCTATCCATCTGTCCAATAGGCACGTACATGCAGACAGTGCACCATCCCCATGTTCCCTACTGGACACCTGCAACACCTGTGGTGCCATCAAATGTGACCCAAAAAGGACATACCATGCCTGAAAACATGCTCTGTATGGACAGATGCCACTGACACTAGGGGAATGATATTAGCATGCTATCAATGCAGGTGCAGGGCAAAACTGCTCTCCATTACCAGTTCCTGCAACATGAGGCTAGGACTGGCACATCTGATGATAATCTGTGTACACAACAAGGGCCAGGCACCCCAGGTTCAGTTCCATATTCACTGTACATGCATGTGGGAGGTGTGCACATCACAGACACTGTTCATGTCATGGACTAAGGAATACATACATGTCAAGCAATGCACAGCATTGCACACACGCATTAGTCACCCAGGTGACTGGACGGTGACTGCAATACACACCTGTGTGGGCAATTCCAGAATCTACATCCCTGAGCCACAATGCAGACCATTGTCATGTGGCCTGATGCCAAGGTGTACCCATCACCTAGCCTTGTATAGTCATCTGGCACAGTTCACCACTACACACCCGTGAATCAATGCAACCATGCATATCAGTTCTGGCACCCTGTGTGTGTGTGTGTGTGTGTGTGTGTGTGTGTGTGTGTGTGTGTGTGTGTGTGTTCTATGATGCGTATGTTCACATTCACACTCACTACAATCCCCATTGGCATACTGCAGCATGCTGTCTGATGTCAGACACCCCCTCTTACCCTTTGCCGATATAACCTCTGTATGACCCCTGTGGTGCATTGTATACCTGCACAGTAATGTGTTGTGGCAATCTCACTAGTGATGCGTTGTATTCCTGGCCCTGCCACATGTGTCCATGTGTGTGCATCCCTGTGAGAATGTGGCTATGTTGACGCTGGCACCTGTTCATGCAGACAGGCACGTGCACTACACCTACTGTATAGCTACCATATCCCTGTTGCAGATGTCACTCACCATCACATATATGTTCTGAGGGCTCCACAACATGTAACCTATGTGGTGCATCCAATAACTGCATAGAAATATATTAGCACTACATAGTCGTCAGGGGTTTTATACCCTGTGCTGGTAGGTGTGTGACACAAATATCCTTACATTTTACTATCTCACCCCTCCCTGACTTGTCTTTGTGCCTGTCTGCCTTCCTCACTCCCTCTCTGGTGGATGTGGAGACCTACACCTGCTTTGCATAAGCAGCAGCATATGTATTTTAAGTGATGCTCATGATCAGCTGATGGCTACTGCACGAATTGCAGCCCTCCCCTAGCTGATTGCATGTGGAACAGCTGTGGTAACATTCCCATAGTCAGTTGCATGGAAACACACTCCAAAATCTAGGAACAATATGCTGGTGTTGGCCCTTTTCATTCACTGTGAGCAGGAACTAGATCTGTTGTTTGGCAAACAGCATCTCAGATGAATTGGGGATTTACATCTAACAACATACACTGTCGAAACAAGACAAGACACAGGAGGGGGATGTGCCTGACCTGACTACAGACTGTATGTGCTGCTATACTGCATTTGAAGTAATGTTGGTTTAACAGTGTGTGTGTGGATATGGCTATCCTACATGTTTTAATACCTGCCATGTCAGTTCTATGTTTATTAGGAATTCCCATTTGTAGGGTCATCTGCAGACTGGGCAGTGTGTTGTCCCTTTGGTGTCATGTGTTACCCACAGAGCATCTATCTGTGAACTGCAGAAGGTAGAGTGAGGATTGCAGTCTGTAGATGGAGAAAGCCGTGACAGTTACTGACTTCATATTCCTCATAGGACATATGTTGCAACAAACCCTGTTACAACAGTAAATGTATGATGTTATCACAGCAACATGTCAATATTGGCTCTGTGTATGTGCTTCCAGCCACAACTCTGTAAACCTTTGTACACATATCATGCATTAAGAGGTGCATATGTGCTGTACACCATAATTAGTGTCATTATATCTGATAACAAGCCAGTTTGATATTAGCATGCTACTCATGTTATGTACAGTAGGGGTTATATTTGATGACATAACCTGGACATTCTGTGGTTGTTTGTACAGTACTGAGGTCTCTGTACTTATGCTGAATGTTTACAGTGTGTGTATTGTTAATATGTATTTTGGCATGTGTACAGACTGTGGTAGATGTCATTGTTCTAGGTCCCGTCCTATCTGATGTTACATGCTGCTCCACTGTATGTTACTGTATTGGCTTACTTGTTTGTAGGGCCATACAAACACATGTCCCATACCACAGACAGGCATCAGACCAAACTGTGTAGCAGCCCAGTATACGTAGCGTTAGTCTGTGAGTGGCACATATGAGGATGGTGTTTAACAGATAGTCCATATACTGTAATATTATGCTAGCTTACCATATGTGGCTGTGGCTGTGTTCACATTGGTTGTGGTTATGCACTTTCACACAGGTGTATCTTACCCTGTACTGTGACATGCCTGTAGAGCCTGCTATATATGCAGGTACATGTGCATTACCCCATAAGAGATGTAGGCCAGTGTTGAGCCAGTCTGCCTGTAGCCTGCACAGTGCATTGTCACATGCCTAGCAGCTTAGTGTACTTACCCAGTGAGATGTCATGTCCAGATACTTGCCAGATGTACTGCTGCTAGGCCTCCATTAACAGTCATGTATATCAGACAGAGCAGTGGGATGCTGTACAGATGTACGTCAATATCTAGTGGGTAGTGTGTGGCCATGGCACCCCTGTACCAGCATTTTTTATGTGTCAGGACAGATAGGGGTGTGTGAATTCATAACCTATGGTGGCAAATGTATACCAGTTGTTATGTGTTATACCCATCTACATGGCTGTTAACATCCATATTGTCAGGCATGTATTGCACTAAGTGGTTCTGTGCATACCTTTGGACTGTACAGAGTGTGTCAGAATGTCTACATATATTGGCCAATCCCTCTGCTGCAGTCCACAGGGGCATTACGTGCTAGCAGTGGTCCTGTACTATGATGTCCTTAGGATGTCTGTCAGTAGCCAACGGAGCACATTTGAAAAGCAGATGTGACCTCCCACACACACCATGTCTGTGAAGAAAAGTCCAATTACAGCAGCAATAGTCTACTAATATACCTGCTATACCTACCTGACATCCCCTTGCACTACGATGTTCAGACTATAGGGGCTGTGGTAGGGCTACACTCCATGTTCAAGACATATGGTGAAAATATATGTACATATAATTATCCAGATATCTATATATATAAATACACATATACATATCGACATATATAGATGGGTATGCATATGTGCATAGATATACATATACACACCCAGATATATACATATACAGAGCAATATATGTCTGCACGTACACAGATAGTAATACATATGCACATATTCGTATGAATATCTACAGATATATTGACAGTAGTAGGTATATCAGAATAGATATGTATGCACATATTGTAATAGATATCGATATATCGATATATATATATATATATATATATATATATATATATATATATATATATATATACTAACATAACTAAGAATATCTGTACACATAGGATGTGCATACATATATAGCTATATACACATATATCTATATATACATATACATAAACCTATATATACATATATGTATAAAAGTATGTAAGAGTGGTACAGGATATGTACGAGGGTAGTGTGACAGCGGTGAGGTCTGCTGTGGGAGTGACAGATGCGTTTAAGGTGGAGGTGGGGTTACATCAAGGATCAGCTCTGAGCCCTTTCTTATTTGCAATGGTGATGGACAGGTTGACAGAAGAGATCAGACAGGAGTCCCCGTGGACTATGATGTTTGCAGATGACATTGTGATCTGTAGTGAGAGTAGGGAAGAGGTAGAGGAGACCCTGGAGAGATGGAGATATGCTCCAGAGAGAAGAGGAATGAAGGTCAGAAGGACTGAGACAGAATATATGTGTGTGAATGAGAGGGAGGATAGAGGAATGGTGAGGATGCAAGGAGTAGAGGTGGCAAAGGTGGATGAGTTTAAATATTTGGGGTCCATAGTTCAGAGTAACGGTGAGTGTGGAAGAGAGTTGAAGAAGAGAGTACAGGCAGGATGGAGTGGGTAGAGAAGAGTGTCAGGAGTGATTTGTGACAGACGAGTACCTGTAAGAGTGAAAGGGAAGGTCTACAAGAGGGTAGTGAGACCAGCTATGTTATATGGGTTGGAGACAGTGGCATTGACAAAAAGGCAGGGGTTTGAGCTGGATGTGGCAGAATTAAAGATGTTAAGATTTGCACTGGGTGTGACAAGGGTGGACAGGATTAGGAATAAGTATATTAGAGGGTCAGCCCAGGTTGGAAGGTTTGGAGACAAAGCCAGAGAGGCACGATTATGTTGGTTTGGACATGTGCTGAGGAGAGATGCTGAGTATATTGGGAAAAAGGTGCTAAGGATGAAGCTACCATGTAAGAGGAAAAGAGGAAGGCCTAAGATAAGGTTTATGGATGTGGTGAGAGAGGATATGCAGGTGGTTGGTGTGATAGAGTAAGATGCAGAGGACAGGAAGAAATGGAAACAGGTGATCTGCTGTGACCCTAATAACGGGAACAGCCGAAAGAAGAAGATGATGTGTAGATATATATAGATGTATATATATATATATATATATATATATATATATATATATATATATATATATATATATATATATATATATATATATATATATATATATATATATATATATATATATATATATATGTATAGATATATACACATATGGACATACAAAGAGATGAACACTTGGCCATATATATGTAGCACTATACAGATGTGTATACAGACATATGTATGAGTATACATATGTATGTACATGTGAACATATATACACCTTTGATATGTATACAACCATATTCCTGTCATGAGTAAATGTCATGGTTGTGTATACCGTCCCACATGTATCTCACCGTATGTATCTGCTATGTGCACATAATGATAAAACAACATATGTGATGCAACAGTCATATTAATAACAAGGACTACACAAATTAGGAACTAAAAGCAATTGTACAATACTGCTCAATATGTGTATTGACAGCTATATTGGTAAAACAAACAGTGGTTAAGTGTTGTGACTTTGCAAGGGCTGTTCATTTTGTTGCTGGGCAGAACAAGGACTGTCAGTATGGAGTAGTTAAAGCAGTTTTGTGCAGCTTTAAGCAGGTATATGTGGGTTTGCATGAAGATAAGTAGTGCTAAGCTATAGGTAAAAGTATGGGCACTCAGTGCAGGCAGCACTTACCAGTGTGCAAATCAGCTTAGCTGTTGTTTTACAGCAATGTTGATACTTCCAAACATAGTTTAGCCCTGGTAACCAGGACACACATCCAAGCCTGATAACCTGTACTAAGTGCATGTAATGCCATGTACAATACATGCACCTATGTGCTGTTATTACAGTAGCAAGGAGTGTGAGTGTCATGTGTGGACACAGACATATATGAGGCCTGTACAGCACTGTTATCCATGTTAATAGGTTCATAGGTTCATAGGTTCATACTAGGCTGTCTGCCCTGGGGCAATTATAAGCCTAGCCCGATTCTGTATGGCTTACGCCACCCCTTGATTTGAGTATACTGTGCCTTTTTTAAGGTTTAGTTTACTGTCCCTCTGTCTAATAGTGACACGGGAGTAATCCCTGGGACAAACCTACAATCCCCATCCACTTATCGAGATTCTTCTTGAAGAGATTCAGTGAGGTGCTCTGCCTCACATGAACTGGAATTCTATTCCAGAGCAAAGGGAGCCTCTGGGTTATGAACCTGTCCCTCCAGCAAGTTCTATTTATTTATGTGCTGAGGTTCAAGTCCCTTGAGCGTGTGGCTCGAAGGGATTTAGATTTTCTGAGGTGGAGCATGTCCATTAATTCTGGATTTGACATAGCTTTGTATGTCAGGCATAGATCACCTCGAAGTAGGCGGTATGCAACTGAGTAGAGCTGGATTTTTTTTAACCGAGCAGCATATGGCATCTGTTTGAGACCCTTGATCCTCTTGGTGAGATACTTTTGGGATCTTTCTAATTGCTGCAGGTGTCGAGTAAGGTACATCCCAAAAGGGGCATTGTATTCTATGATGGGCCTGATGAGGGATGAATAAAGGGGCAGGATTACCTCTCTTGATCTAGATGTGAAACTCTTCGTGATGAGGTGGGCTATGTAGAAGGTCTTTCTAACCACTTTGGCAATGTGGTTTTCAAAGGAGATTGTTATCAACTTGGGTCCCCAGGTCCCTAATAACTTTCTCTGTACTTAATGGGTTTCCTATGTGGTAATTTGTGCACATTGTTTTTGCCAAAGGGTATGACTATACATTTTTGGCATTTAGCTTTAAACCATGGTGCTGACACCAGTTATCTGTCTCTGTGAGACCTTTTTGAAGGATGTTTGTGTCAGCTGGAGAGTTGATTATGGCGCCCAGTTTGCAGTCGTCTGCGAACTTGGTGAGCCATAGTCCTCCCACGTTTGCCTGTACCTCGGAAAAGTATATACCCAACAAAAGTGGTCCCAGAACAGAACCCTGTAGGACGCCACTTGTGACCAGTTTCAAGTCTGACATGGCTCCAGCAACTCTCACTCTGTGGGTTCTGTCTTTGAGCCAGTTTGTGACCCATCTTGTGACATAGGGGTTTATATTTAAGCTGGATAGCTTATCTATGATGCCCAAGTGGGGTATTGTGTCAAATGCCTTTGCAAGGTCCAGATAGGCTGTGTGGACTACCTTTCCTTCATCTATGGCTTTGGTGACTTTTTCAAAAAAGTCAACCAGATTCAAAAGGCAGGATCTGCCCTTGACAAAGCCAAACTGGGTAGGATATAGTGTCTGTAGGTCCCCAATGTCTTTGTTTATGAGCTCCATGATGATCCTCTCCATAGCCTTGCAGACTAAGCTAGTCAGGCTTATGGGGCGATAGTTTCCAGGGTCCATAGAGACTCCACCTTGTGGAGTGGGACCACTGTTGCTGTACGCCATTCTGTGGGCACATATCTTGTAGTGAGGCTGAGATTGTATAGCTGTTTTATTTGAGGGATTAGTTCCTCTTGTAGTTCATGTAGGACGCAACCTGGGATGCCATCTGGTCCCATGGAAGCAGTGTTTTTGCTTTGGAGAGGGCAGCCTTCACCTGAGCATCTGAGATGTTTGGGAGGCAGCCTCTGCCAGGATAGATACTTGCTTTTTTGGGGAGGGGTGGAGAAGTTTGCACTGAACCTGTCTGCCAGGATATTGGCGATGTCTGTGGGTTCAGTGTATTTTTTGTCATTTAGAATCAACTCAGAACAAGTCTGAGAGTTGCATCCCAGGTTTCTAACATAACTGAAAAAAGCCTTATGATTGTCTTTGGTGTCCTGTGCAGCTTTTCTCTCGAAACTGGCCTTGGAGGATTTTATGAGGGATCGTAATTTTTTGCTAGTACTGATCAGAGATGCCTTCCCTATTAGGGATTTTGCTCTATCATGTAGTGGCTTCCTCCTTCTGTTGTACAGATTATTTATGGCAGGGGTCCACCAGACTGGACGCCTGCCTTTGGATGATTGGGTCTTGGTTTTGTTTGACATGCAGGTGTAGTAGCCCAAGGTATGTGCTGTCACACTGGCATGTAGTGTATCATGGCAGTACTACTGTTGACAGTGCTAACCCAAGCAAGAGCAGAGTGCTTAATGTAATACTGACAACAGGCACACCTGCAAGAATGGCTGGTGACTGACACCTCCCTGTTGTATCCCTGGTGTGTGAGCTGTGTCAAAGTATATACCCCTTACTGATCTGTCAACACACTCATGCTACTGCATAACTAACTGCCAAGTGGATGACTGTCAGTCCCTGTAAAAATGTGCAGATGGCAGGTATCCAGCTGGGATATGTACAGGCAACCTATGCTTGGCTGACACCCTACTATGCATGTGGCATGAGCACGAGATGCATATCCCTGTAGTACCAATGTTGGGGTATATTATGGGTTGTATCATAGTCATGGCCAATGTGTGATGGTGGATATGGCAGAGTGTCATCATGGGTTTCAGGGAGTACAATATCCAGTGGGGGATGTGGGTGCTGTGTACACTGTTATTACACTAAGGTACACCAGGTATATGTCCCATGTACCAAGTTATAGCTACTACTGTCACCATTAATCATACAGGTAACTGTTACCACAATCCAAGCCAGTTATGCATGTGATGTGTGTAACATACCTGTAACACATTGGAGACACAGTCAAGGTAGTTAGCAGTGACAGGCCCTGGTATCTCAGATGTGTGTCTGGCTGTTATGTGTCTGTAAATGTGTATATGACAGTATGTCACACTATGTATCATCGAAATGCACACATTACATCCCCCATTAGCATACTGTACATGCCGGGGGATGTTCTTCATGTACCATGTAACCTGGGACACACCTCACCCTAAACACTGTGCGGTGTGTGCATTGTAAGCCACACATGTCAGTATCACAACATAGCTAGGTAGGGGTCTAATCCCAGTGTTGGCAAGTAACAGTGTGCATGTAAGTGCATGGGTCTACATCAGGTTGCAGGGTATACATGGCTCAGTGGGCCACCTGTCCATGTGGCGCAGACAATAACCGGTATAGTAACCTGAGAAATGTGTTTGACTGTACCCCATATATGTCACAGCAATGGTGTCAGCATAGTGACATACCCCGTTGTGCAATATGACTGCAGACCATCCTCGTGCTGATACATGTACACCTACAACACACATGGATAACATTATAGGGACCGCAATCAACCAGTGTTACTAACAGCTATAATGCATCATTGCTGAATGGCTACACTAGCTGCCAAATATGCCTCTACACTCTACTCCCTACAACATGTTACACTGCAGGACTGTGGTACACTGTTGTACAGTCACTGTGTGCATCAGAACCATATCAGCCTGTCCCTGCATCGATGGTATGGATGACAGGGATGGGGCACAGGTATCATCATATGCACAGGGTGTGGTGTTGATTTGCCAGAGGCCGAGAGTGGGTCATACATTTGACACCATGTGTGGAGGTGAGGGGTGTACTCTAGGGAGCTGGCCAAGGTGATGTGGTGTGTGTAGTTATGGGGTTGTCCTAGGTGTATTTGCATAGTGTGTGGGTATGCATGCACACAGTTCTGCCATGAGGCTGCCCTACACATGTGTTTATGGACAGCTGCAAACCATACCTGGCATGGTGCGCAGTTCACTACCTCTGGCCACAGAAACATGGACTGTGCCTGCCAGGGGTTTTGCGGGCATGTCCAGGTACAGGACCCAATGTGCTACTCTCACCTGCTGATGACATTTGTCCGCTGGGACCAGGTCCCTCCTGGGACTGGCCAGGGCCACGTGCGCGTGGCCTGCTGTGGTGTAGTGTGGACAGCACACCCATCCCACTGTCAGGGCTACTACTGCCACTATGAAAACCCCTTCATGTCCTAGCATGTCCATGTTGACTGCCAGCTTTTGGTGTCTCTGGCCCATGTCCACGTGGGCGTCACTGCATCCTCACCACACGTTGAAGCACAGACACTCTGCGGCCAATGACGGCCAGCATCTTATCATGCCGACTATCCATGTGCTCGGTATAAGAACGGATGACACCCGGCAGTTCACAGAGGTTGTCGCTTACAGATGCGAGAGCAGCCCTCTGCAGCCTAAGGCCCTGTCTGGTGTAATGCTCAATATGTGCCTGTACCGCCATTACAGCCTGAAACATGCTTCTGATGGTAGCAGCTTTGTCGCCTCTGACGGGGGCATGATGTCCAGCAGCCCTACCTTGAGCACCCTGGGACATCTGCCTTTGTGGCAGTCTACTGGACATCTGGCTATGCCTGCTGTGACTGAGCACAGTAGGCATGGTTATCACACTTTCCTGTGCACTGCCACTGAACATCAGCTGTCCCTCTGCTGCGGCCACTGGTGATGGGGTGGGTATAGGCACTGAAATTGTTTGTGTGGGTGGGGTGGCTAAAAGGAGGATGTCAAATGTTGGTACAGTGTCGGCCCCTAACAAACCCACATGTGCCTCAGCATTATCATCCTCATCATCATTGGTGTCTGTATGGACACCTACATCAGATTGCATGCAGGAGGGACCCTGACCCACCTCACCACCTGTGGGGAAAACAATAAATGCACTTTAAAACCTGTACAGCATTACCTAACAGTATACACACACACACACACACACACACACACACACACACACACACACACACACACACACACACACACACACCTCCGTAATACCTACCTCTCCATGGCTTTACAGATAGTCCCACGTATATGTACATGTGTTACCCCATCCTGCATCACAGTTGTTAACATACACACATTGATACCACTCATTATCATCACAGTCCTCTAAATGCCCACACAAGTGACCACAACACAAAGCCTGTTGCTACTTTACCTGCCTGACCTTTGTGTAGTGGATTTACATGGCCTTACTTTTGTCATTCGGTATGCACCCTCTGTATGGCTGGAAATGATGTGCATGGCTCCTATATGTGTGAGCTAGTATGTTGTATCCATAATACCTCCCACTGGTGTGTCATGTATATGTAATGCTCAGTACATGCCAGACATGCTGCTCCGTCAGCCCATCATGTGACACCTGTAATATTTGGATACACTCCCTGGTGTTAACTATTCCTTCCCCAATGCATCTGTAGAGTTGCATACGTGGGTTGTAGGTGACCTCTCTGCTGACTGCGATATTAAGTGTGTACCTGGTGTCTACCTTCTCTCTCAATGCCTGTTCCATGCTACAGACCATATTATACTATTTGCTGTCCTGTGATTACACATGACAGGTATTCCTGTTGTGTAATGTGGCAGTCCATGTCCATGTATTCCATGGTCTCAAAGGGGGTTACAGCCGTATGAACACCTCACAATCACACATGTGCATGCATGGCCATGCACACAAACACACACATGCACACATGCATCATACATGCATTTACCTCCCTCAACTTCAGCAGAGTGACCCTGCAGGCAAACTAACTAACCACCAGGATGCACATACACCCATACAGGTGAGGTTGCACAATGATAGTACACACAGTCCTCCTATTACCCATCTCCCAACATGCAGAGCATATGGTACAGAACAGCATGCAGTTCAGCTATAGTCAATCCATGCTAGCAACAGTATACATATGTGTGATGCATGTGCTGTGTCACTAGGTGATGCCCCTTCCCCTGGATACCACAGCACTAATGTACACAGTATTGCTGTGCACCTGTTCTGCACCCTGCCATGTACTGTGCACCACAACTCACATTTGTACAACCCATTGCAGAATGTGTAGTACTGTGTCATTTATGTCAGCTTTACTTCTCACAGCCCCTATGTTTTTCAGCAACACATACCTGGAATGATATGTGGACTGTTGTCATTGGTGATGCCTGATTTACAGCTGTCAACATCAACAGACCATTTATGACCACTGCAATACTCTTACACTGACAGCCATCAGAGCATACCATGGCTATGGGGGGTGAACACACCTTTATTGATATTACACACACATCCTTGATCTGCCATGGGGCCACATCACCGCATATCTTAGGAATACACAAGCCCAGTATGTGACATATGTCCTGTACTGTCACATGCAGTGTCTACAGATTGTGTTAGGTGTGCAGCTGCTGACCACAATGCATACACACTATGTGAGCATATGTGTGCACACCCTTATCATGATGGCTTATCACACCTCTTGTTGTGTGTACTACAGCCATCACTGCTCATGGCAGGGGTATACCAGCGTGGGCCATCTGCATTTGCCAGTGTATGTTCAGTCTGCCCTACACATGTCTCCCTATCCTGCATGATTGAAGGTCTACTCATGTGCACATCCAATGCTGTTCACACAATGCTATCACTATTGCTGTGTGGGTGGAGTTACAGTTGCCACAGGTTCTGAACCTGACTATGTGCAGATAGAGCCATTCCTTCCATCCTTTGGATCCCTGCTATAGTACACTGGTGTATCATGCTGAGAGCCCCCCCCCCAGCTTTTATGCAGATGCATGACAGGTAAGCCCTACACATTTGTGTCAGTTTGGAGTGTCCCACACACTGAACACCACATGTTGCAGCCTAGACCAAATTGATAATGTGGACTACTGTATTGCCTTATGCCATAGTGTATCTCTGCAGCAGTTGGCATTGTCCTACAGGTATATACACAGGTGTTGTACTGTATATGAGTGTTCTTCAGAACATGCCACTACTGTAGGCCATGTCTACTAACAGTATGTTATTCCCTGTGGACTCTATGATGGCTTACATCTTGTCAGTGATGACCTGTACAGTTAACAGCTATGGCCCACTACCCACAGGGACAGACACTAGTGTCCATAGCAGTTGTTCAGTTGAACATCACCACAAAAACACCCGATGGCACATACACCTCATTCCACATCATCTATCCCATTATGATGGACCAGGTGCTACATTCTAATACATGTACATATACTTCACATACCTGTTGTGGGAATGATGTCTTTATGAATGGCAGCTGGCTAAATGCCTGTGTCTTCATTTCTCTCTCTCTCTCTTCCTCCCCCCTCTCTCTCTACATCCCCTCTCTCTCTATCTCTCTCTCTCTCCCTCCCCCTCTCTCTCTCCCTCCCTCTCTCTCTCACAGTCAGTGTCCTACACTTGCTAACTGCATGCAACTTACTGTGTAGTACTTCCAATTACCACTGTCATGGCAACCACCTACTATAAATCCCTACATCATGTGTGCGTGGTCTCTTTAACTTTCCTGTGTGATGGACATCCTTCCTGTCTGTGGTCATCAGTATTACATACAGCAGGTAGCAATATGTCTTACAGGAGAACCACTCAGGCCAGCTACATATTTGTGTTACGCTTTGTATAGTACTTGTGTTACAGGGTGTGTGTGCATACTAGTTTTCCTTGGAATGAAGTCTGTCTGCATATCTCTCAACTGTGGGCCTACCCTCTTGGTGGCCAGAGGTGTGCCTATCGTGTTTTGTCTGTCCACCACACAGGTCCTGTGTCAGATATATCACTGGTAGTGTGTGTGTTGAGTGCTATCAGTACATGGCTACATCCATTTATGTTTCTAACCTCAGTTCCCTGACTAAGGATATGTTGCAGACTATTCTGTAACACCAGTGACTTGCTTAGTGTATGTCAATAGTTGGATACAGAGTGATTAAGGCACTTTAAAGCAGTTGTAAGCAGGTTTGCATGGGTTTGCGCAGAGGTAAGCACTGCTAAATTCCGGTTACAGTTTCTTATACTCAGCTTCTAAATTGCTTAAGCTGTGTAGGCAGTGCTTATCCCCATGCAAACAGGCTTAGACCCACTTACTGCTACTTAAAAGTGCTTACTCCCACTTACCCCCATGCTAATTTCTTTAAAAGAAAAGAAAAAAAGGGCTGATTGGATAGTGGTGAAAAAGGGACACAAAGAAGGAAAGACAGTAGGGATAATAGCTAGGGATGTGCAGGAAGGGTCTAGGGAAGGACCATAGCTGCCCATTTCTTCTACAGCAACAGCTGTGCATATACACTGAATTTGGTGGTAGATTTGGACACTAAACCCCCTGAGAGAGGGGTGAGGACAGCAATAATACGTTGTGATGCCAATTAGACCAGATTACATGTGTCCAGTGGACATGTGTGCAAAATGGACAGCTATGTATGGGGCGAGATTTTTTTGTGGGAGCAGATTGCCCTTTTTTTTCAGGTGAGAGTGGGTTGTTGGGGAGGTGTAGTATGTATATTTGGGGAGGTAGGTTGGGTAGGTTTACAGACAAGACACACAACTCATACAGGGGTGGTATATGATACATGTGGGGGTAAACACCTTGATGGGGAGGGTTGTTGGGATATCGGAAGCCCACAAGCCCCTTAGCAGTAACAGTGGGACTGAGGTCCCCACCCATGGGCAGTCACCACTGCACCTTCACAGCCCCGAAGGTGGCTGTGCTGGAGGCTGAGCCGCAGAGCCAGGCTGACTCTCTAATCATGACATGCGGCCCTTGAGCTGGCATAGAAGATCACCAAACTGTTCATTGATTGCACTACGCACCACAATTCTGACCTGGCAATGGGTGACAGGTGCCTGTCTGTGCCCACTCCCAGGGGGGGCGAGACCCATTCCCTGAGGTGGTTCCACCCAACGGACAGGGAGTTCCGGGGTTGGGCACCAGACATGCTGGTGCCCGGTGCCACGACCAGCTGAGGTGGGACAGGTGGTTATGCTGGGACTGGCCTTCCCAAGCATGCTATAGTGTTTAGATTTTATTATCATATATGGGTTAATAATAGTTAACACATTCCAGGGTTAGGTATAACAGCATGCATAGATATTACCATTATCCCAGACACCAGATACGGAACAGTTGCATAGCAAACAAAACACATGCATATATGGGACCACAGTGGTAATAAGAACAGCATGCAGGTACATTGATGGCACCATGCGAACAATGTTGGAATAATTCAATATGGCCCATGCATGGGAACCATTAAAATATTTATCAGACAATTGGACATTATCAGAGTCAGTACATACCATTTGAGGTGGGTATGTTGATTATTGTTGGAGATAAGGTGGGGAGGGTAGAAAGATGTCAATTAGCAAGTAGTATATTCCTGTAGTCCACATTACTTTCCTAGTCAGTGCTATCTGTACCTTACAAGTCTTACTACACTACCCTATAGCCTTATTTTGGACAGTGATATGGCTGTCATCATCATTACACATGAACCACTTTTACCTGCAGTATACACCTCTTACCTGGTATACCTGTGGAGGGAATGTTTGTTAACACTGACTATCTGTACACATACACCTGAATTCTGGGTTGATGTTTTGCACTATGCTATCCAACTCTTTCTTTACAGACTCTGGCCATGTGTTGACCACATGCTGGTGTGCCTGGACATATCTAGAATATTGTCCTCTACCACCTTTAGTGACCTGACATACACATATACATGCTTTCCTACACAGTTATATTGTGTAGCACAGTGTTGGCAACAGTGACCAGTGATACTTTATTATTCAGAGAAACTGTGACACTCACAATCCCCTACAATACCAGGGTGGACAGTACCAGTACAGGTTATATTGGCTTGTATTTCTCAGCACAGTGTTCGTATCCAACATACCTGTGGGAGCAATGTTTTTAGCACTACCTGACTGTTGCCACAAAAAGTTCCAGATTACACATTAGTATTATGCACATACATCTCACTCCGTTACTGTACACACTCTGTTTACAGCTTGACCACATGGGAGTGTAGATAGGACATACTTAAACTATTACTCTCCTAACAGTTTTGGGGGTTGTACAGTGACAGGTATGTTCTCATGGTGGTTGACAATCACTTGTATTCCCTGTTCACTGGCTACACATCTGGGATCATCCCACAGACTTACCAGGGGGACAGGGGGACATGCAGCAGATATGGGCACATATACTGGTCATTCTGGTCTCATGTGTGCAGTTGTGGGATTTGGATCTTTATGCAGTCTAATTCCACTTCCAGGATTCAGATCATGGCTGTGTCTGCTGCAACTTAAACACTGTCCATCACAGTTGTGTCTGCTATATTGATACTACTGTATATCTCCAATCTGCTTTCTGTCTTATTAATCCCCTGTGCTTATGCATTCTGACCTTGTAAAACAACACTCTTATACAGATGTCCTAGAGAGTTATATGTTGTAAGACAGTGTGGGTGACAGTGATGTGTAATACCTCATTATTCAGAGCAACTGCATATTATTCTTGTATTTCTGGGCACAGTGTTGGTATCAGACAGACCTGTGGGAAGAATGTTTATTATCACTACCTGAATGTTCCCACATGCAGTACCAGGTTCCACATTACTATTATCTACATACATATCACTCTGTTACTGTACACACTCTGACCACAGCTTAACATGTTGGGGTGTAAATGTGCATATGTGGCTTCTTAGTCACATAAGGTATTGGGGAGTTGCTAGTGTACCAGGTTTGTTGTCATAGATGTGTGTCAATCAGTTGTATTTCCTGTTTGCTGCCTATACATCTGGGATCATCACACTAATCTCCCAGGGAGACAGATTGATAGACAATAGATATGGGCCACTTTAATAGCCATTCTGGACATATCTGTACAGTTGTGGGGTATGATTCTGTATGCAGACTAATACTACTGGCAGGATTTGAACCGTGGCTGTGTGTGCTAAATAAACAACAGTTCACATCTTAGTTGCATGTGCTATTCGGTTTTTGTTGTCTGCATTTTCTCTGTTTACTGTCTTTCAGTTGTACTAAATGGCCTCTGGGGATTACACCTGTCATATACAGGCATTTTTACACATTCAATTTATGGTGCGTGGTGTGGATAACAGTGCTTAATACAACAGTACTATTACATGATTGCAAATCTACATTACCATATGATACCAGAATATACACATGCAGTCCAGCAGTTAGACCTGTTTTGTCAGGATATTACACTTTTATTGATATATACAAAGAATATGAGACTCTTCCTGCCATATTCTCTAAGTGTATGCAGTACTTGCCTTGAAAAATACAGGTTTTATACTAGCAATTAATTTACTACTACTTTTATTTTTATTTCCTATGACAGTAAAAGCATGAGTATTACTGACCTGCCTCGCATCGCAACCTCGCCATGTGGCTGATGTGGGACTCCTGGTTCGTGGCCCACTCCGTTGCAGCTGTGGAGGACATAAGTGGAATATTTAGCCATACCTATCCATGATATACCTGAGCTGGCAATTATTACACACTTACTGGGGTGATACTTACACACATCTGGCACATCCCCTTGATGCTCTTGCCTCTTGGAGCCACTCTTCCAAGAGGTCCCCCTTCTGCTACTTCAGGTCGGCATAGTAGTGCCTGACCTGCTCACCAGTTCGGAATATGCCAGTGGCACTGGTGAGGTCACGGGCGAGATGGTCCTAGGCCTCCGCCTTATATTGGGAGCCCTGATACTGGCCCTGCAGCAGTATCTGTGCATGGTCTTTAACTAGGAGTCCTGCCATGACCTTGGATTCCTGTATGCATCAGCTCTGCACCTGGAAGCGCAGTCCTTCTCCCCATACTGCCATAGTGCCTGTAAAGGGAAGCTACAACCAGTTAAGAGATGTATTCCCACCTCTTGGATTTAAGTAGGGCCGATTTCCCGCACTTTTTCATTATTGGCCAGTTTTGAAAAGGCTAAGCTATGGGCTAACCTGCTTACCTAAGGTTGGCATTGTTTAAATGGGTATACCACTGAGCACAATGAGTTAGTTGGTCTACATGTTGCTCACACCTCCAAAGCTGGTCTGTGCAAAGCGTTGCTTACATTAGACTTTCATTATAATGCCTTTTTGGCGTTGTGTTATTATTCATTACACCTTATATGTATGCCTGGTATCCCTGGTTGATGTGTACATACACTCTGTGGGGTCCTTGTGTTTTATTGGGGACTTCAACACTCTGTTACAATTACACTCACTTCTGAGCTTACTGCTGTACTCCAGTTCACATATTTATGTTATGTAGTGCGTTATGGCATATGGGCGGCCACAGTGGTGCAGTGGTTAGCATTGTCACCTCACAGCAAGAGGATCGGTTCGATTCTCGGCTGGGGTGCCTTCTGTGCGGAGTCTGCATGTCATCCCTGTGGTCGCGTGAGTTTCCTCCGGGTTCTCTGGTTTCCTCCCAAAGACATGCTGCAGGTGGATTGGGCACTCTAAACTGGCCCTAGGTGTGAGTGCGTGTGTGTGTGCCTTCTATGGAAGGTTGAGTGCCGGGCTGGCAACTTGACACTGTAAACCTCCACTGCCAATCATGAGCAGACAGGTGATCCACTGTGGCAACCCCTAACCGAGAAAAGCCAAAGGAAGAAGAAGAAGAAGAAGTGGGTTATGGCATATATGACTGCATACTGATGCTTTTCACAGGTTCAGTTTGGTTATACTATGGTGAGGACTTGTTTGCTACTACCTCATTCTTCTGTACTTCTGTGATGGCTTGGTGGATAACAACTGGGACTATGATGTATATGGTCCTGGGTTTGAGACTGGTATGGCTGTTTATTTTTGTTGATGGGCAGAACAAGGGCTGTTGGATACAGAATGATTACGGCACTTTTGGACAGTTGTAAGTGGGTATGCGCAACGGTAAGCACTAGTAACCTGCCATTACATCTACTTACAGAGAGTTAGCTTGAGAATTGCTTAGCCAATGTAGGCATTGTTTATTGCCATGCAAATGGGGTTACACTTGCTTACTAGTGCTTAAATATTACTACTGCTTATTGGTGCTCAGACCTGCTTACTAGTGCCTTATTTATTATGACACTAACACCTCACATGTGGATTTACTGCAGTACTCCAGTTAATAAATATATGTTATTTAGTGGGTTATGCAACAAAAATATTGGTCATAACATGCTTTGCCATGTAAAATTGAATGTACTACAGTGGGACTCGAACCAGGAATGCCTGCTCATAATGTGAATGCTCTGTCCACTACACTATTGCTTTATTGCTTTGTGGACATATATCTTCCTTGTGATCCTCTTCTGCATTTTAAGCTGCTTTAACCATAGTTAAGTGACGGACACATCCATGCACCTACGTTTAGCTGTAATCAGATGTTTAAAAAAAAAAAAGGTTTCTTCATTTTATTTCTATATTCTGTTGCTGTTATGCAAAGCGTGGTGGGTATATGAGGTCACCTGTGACCGGTCTCACTCATTGCATTCCCCTTTCTGCTGTTCTACATAGCCAGTGCATGTTTATTCTGAGAGCTCTGCTCTCAGACATGCCCCCTGAACTCTTACATGCTTCGTGTAAGTCTAGGAGCTCGGGCAGCCCACATCATTAATATGCATGGTGCGCTGCCGTCCTGCTCCTAAACAGTCGCTTCAGTGCAGGACTAAGCTAGTCCTGGATGGAAGATTAGTAAATCCAGGGGATGGTGTTGTTGTGCTTCTTGAACTTTATAGCTAGCTTTGCAATATGCTTGCAGAGTCTAGGCAAGTTATATTCAAACAGAGCACTACATAACCCTCAAGTGTCCCTATTTTGTAAGGACACCCTTGGTGTTCTCAAAGTTTTGTTACATTCCTCCTAAAACTGGAAATCATTTTGAGAATTTCTAAGATAATGATATTTAAAGTGTGTCCATAATGTGGGGCCTTTTCCTTTGTTCCAAATTATGTTGTAAATGTTGAGAGCTCTGGCTCTCACTCTCAAGTAAATGATTTACATGAGAGTAAGCAGCTTAGTGCACTGCCTCTATAGAATGCCTACAAAGTACAAAAGTCCTAAACTCTGTATTCCCCAAGTTACCCTAAAGGGCAGTGTAGAATATGTGTAAATGTATGCTGATAAGCAGCAATGTACTAAACCTTTACACTGGGATTCACATTTCAGTGGTGGATTCTACACAGGTAAGTGGGATGGCTTTACTCTTTGTAGACTGCTGATTCAGACAGGTAATACTGAAAGTGTGCATGGGGGTGAGTGTGTGTGTGCATGTGCACGTGCGTGTGTGTGTGTGTGTGTGTGTGTGTGTGTGTGTGTGTGTGTGTGTGTGTGTGTGTGTGTGTATGTGTTGCATGAGCATGTATCCCAGAAGCAGTTAAGAGGGACAGAGAAGGATTGTTAGCCAAGAGATCACCAGAGTGATATTAGCTATGTTTGAGGGGGGGCACTTGGGAGTGAATCTTAACCTCAGGGATAATTTCCTCTGCCATACAATGGGCTGTCATTAAGGGAAATAGGCACTACAATTTCTAGTGGGGTCAGGGACTGGGATCATGCTTTGCCTGCTAGTTTGACAGCCATCAAACTTGGAGTGAAATGTCAAGTTACAGCATTTGCTTTGATGGCTGTCAAAAAATGCCTACAGTTATTTAACCTTTGTTTACTGGGAAAGTCAGACTTGGAATGAACCCAATTTTTAGCAGAGGCCCAGGAAGAAACACTTCAGACACATGTCTTTGAAATGTGGGAGGAAACCAGAGCACCAGGAGGAAACCCACATGAACACAGGGAGGACATGCAGACTCCACACAGAAGGCACTCCACCCAAGAATAGAACTGGAGAACCTCTTGCTGTGAAGCAACAATGCTACCACTGCACCCCTGCATCATACATGTAGTATATGAATGCCATGTATTTGTCAAAAAAAAATCATTCAGCTTAAGTCACCTCTGAAATTCTTGACTGAAAGGATCAATGGCCTACCTTGAGGACCTCTGTTTCTGACATTGAGTGGTTCTGCCTGTACTTGGTCTCTTATAGACTACATCATGATAATCTATTTCTAACCTTTTAGGTCAGAAAATACCTAACCCCCTTGATATCATATTTCTCTGCAGAACAAAATGGTTATCGAAATACTCAGTTAAAGGACCTAAACCTTCATTAACGGATACATATGATAAATTGGTATGATAGACTCACATTCCAACATGTCCCTTACCAATAGAATAACTTCCACAATGTGTCAAACAGAGTAACACATTTGCTGCTTTCAAAATAAACCAAGATAATAGGAAGAAGAGCCCCAACGTCCCCCCTGTTTTATCTGAAACTGCTGTCCTCTAGGTTTGAGGGATCTTTTGAATATGATTTATTGGCTAAGCTTTTACTTGTCTAGACTGACTGTGTAGAAATTGCCTAAGAGCCTACAAATATACAATCTAATGTGGTCCTATTCAACAATATAAAGTCATTGGCAGTTCTGTTTTGTTCATTCCTTCAGGAAGAAGGTCTAATGACAATAAGCATTCAACTTTAGCTGTGAAAAGAAGCGTTCAGAAAAAAAATGCACATAAAGTTTAATAGACTGCTCATTTTGAGGCAAATGGCATAATATAACTCATTTTGGAGATAATAACATTGGACATTGAGTATGACAGCATTGCTGATGACATAATTCATATGGTATTTCAGTCAAATATTGCCGCACTATATTTGTATGTTTAAAAGAGTTTTCTACTGCAGGAACACTGCCTTAAGTAATGTTTAAGCTAGAGATGGTGTAGCTGTTGACTAATGTTGTTCACGCTTTGCTATCCAGCACCTTTACGGCCATTGTTTTCTCCTTAAAGTGCTTATGTCTAAGTGTTATTTAGAGTTGGTATCTCTTTATATCTGGTATACCCAGCAGGACTAGAGGTTGTTGAATCATTTTGATGAGACGTGCCCTTTTGTTCTTTCCGCTGACTTTCTTTAGGGATTTGTTAGACAGTTGTTATAAAAGGAAGTGGGTAAATGATGAGGCTGAGGGGTTGTTTGCCAACACTGAATGTTTGCTCATATCCAAATATGGATGGATATCTGCTTTATTTATACATGTATGAAAAGAATATTTAAATCTCAAATGACTGGTCAAAAGGGTATGCACAAATTACATGCACTCCAGTAGAGTTTATTTGCACTTAATGTACGATAATAGATCAACAGATACTGCATTCCAATGCAGTTACTGAGTATGTAGCTAAGAACCAGAATTGTTCATTTTATATATTATAGATGTCACTACAGAAGAAAGAAAAAAATCAGATATAGAGAATGGAAAGTACACACACACACACACACACACACACACACACACACACACACACACACACACACTCAGACACACATAGACATACACACACACACAGACACAAACATACACACACGCACATGCACACACGCATACATACACACACGCACAGACACACACACACACACACACACACACACACACACACACACACACACACACACACACACACACACACACACACACACACCAAGCAGAGACTGGTTAAACATCTCACTTAAGACACATAGTAGGTAAATGAAAACAGGGAATCAAACCTGAATGAGAAAACTCAGAACATCACAACGTTTAACCTTTGTGTCAAACTACCAAACTAATATGAAATCTGATTTACAGCTCATATGTGCCAGTTTGCTGCATTTTATAAACTGTAAAAAGACATGCAGAAATTCACTTGTGATTCTGAAAGGAGAGACCTAAGCTGCAGCAGTGCTGGACTCAGTAAACTTTTTATTGACTAATTTTATGATTTCAGGACCAGAGCCATAAATAGAAAAAGTGTCAATAACACAGATTCTGGCTCCATGAAGATGGTCAGTTGTAAAAAAAATATCAATAGCCAGTATACTACATGATCCTTTTAATAGTTAGAACTCCCTATATAACTGTATGTTTACTGAAGACAATTTTAGTGCACAGAAGTTTTTTTTTTCTCTCAGCAATGAGCACTTTGAAAATGTCAGACTTTATCTCAGAGATTAATTAATGTTGCGTACACATTGTGCTGGAGCTAAAATTACTGTTTCTAAATGCTGAGTACCATTGCTAACTGTATATGCAAGAATCCAAATTGCTCTGCATGAGCCCTGGCTTGAGCCCACAGTACATAATTATGACCCTTTAAAGTAAGGCAGGACTTGTGTACATGATGTAAACAAAGGATTGTGCACAAACCTAAGATCGGTAAGTAGGTGTGCTACAAGGCACAGCAACCAATCGGTCAATTAGGAACACATAATAGCAAGGGGAGTACTAACAACACAATTGTACATTGAAGGTTGCTGCAGTTGTATATCACAGAAATGGACAATATGGAACGCTCACTGGCATTGTCATATAAATTAATATGTGCAAGTAGCAAAAGTTTGCAACTTCCCATGTCTGATATGTAACAAATTTCCAATGCAGGAATAATGGAAAAGCACATATATAAATGTATGGACAAACTGAGAAATTAAGGTACACCTGGATATACTGCCCTTACAAGTTCTGACAGTGGATACAGTAGCAGTTGTGGCATGACATGCATGTTGTGAAAGGTATGAAGTGAGACAGAGAACACAGTCAAACCATTATGCAACACAATCCACAAGGACACGCCACACAATGGAACTGTCACATTGAACAGAAAATAAATAGAAAATTATGCTGCACTAAAATTGTCATAGATTTGTAAAATATAAGAGATAAGATGTATGTACACAGAAGATGTGGGACATGTGAGGAAAATTTGAAAGATGGAAATCCTGGCAGATGCAAGTCATATTTAGGGAGTAGATTAGCAACTGTTGTCTGTGTATGGATGTCAATTTATGCCTATGGACATGATTAAAAGTGTGATGACAAGACCCCTTGTGAGAGTTACCTGCTAGGAGAAGTAAACCGAACACAAGTGTGCCTGATGTCATTATTATGTAAGGACAGCTGCTGCATGAACTGTTTCAAATTATTTTATTACATATGCATTGCCTGTTGCTGCCACACATACATTTCTGAAGGAGTTTTACTATCATGTTGGAAATAAAATGTGTACTGAATTGAACATTGTGTAACACATTGTAATACGTGAATCACAATGTGCAACATAACACACACACTGATACAAATTCACCTCCAGGTTATTAGTGAACTCTGTAAACTGCTAGAGTTTACATGCGACAGTTGTAAAAGGTCCTATAACACTGCTGATGTCCTCTGTGCATTGACACTACCACCATTGTGTGACCATTAACACAGCCATGCTGCTCGAAGTTTTTATCACAAAATGAGAAATGAAAATGACTATTCCCCACCATTCATTTTTATGGTGCTTTGTGCTGTAATGTGACAGAAAATGCAACACATTATACTGGGTATGCTCATAAGGAAGGATAGCAATTAGTGGATGAAGACCACCTACCCATCCATCAAATCCATAAGAAACTGTCATAACACAGGTCCTATCATACTTGTAGCATGTCATACATCGAGATATTTAATCCATTCTTGCCTGTTACCACTATATTGTGAACAAAATAAAAAAAGGCACACAATACTGAATTAGAAAGTAAGTGATGTTCATCAAGATCCTCTTTACCTGAGCACTAAGATATGATGTCACACAAGAAACCAGTTCTCAGTTATCAAAAAACATATACTTGAACAAATGTGATTATACGTAAAGGGATAACTTGACTGTTGTGTTTGAATGCATATGGCTTCCATAAAAGACAGTACAAAAGTTGGCCTTTTCCTCTCCAGTTTTAAATGTTGCTGACTCAAAATTCTATAGCCATGTCAGTGTTCACACAAGACTGAGTCATCTGTATCATCAATTTTTGAATAAGCCAGCCCTGCCCATCAGTATGCTGTTATATACATAGGCTCATAGGTTCATAGATTCATAGGTGTGTACTAGGCTAATGGCCCTGGAGCCTTTACAAGCCTAGCCCATAATATTGCCCTGGCATCATGCCACCTGATCTTATTTCCCAGTGCCTCTGTCGAGTACAGCCACACTGGAGTGATCCCCGGGGTGAATTTTCTATTTCCCATCCACTCATCAAGATTTCTCTTGAAGACGTCCAGTGAGGTGCTCAGTTTGACATCTATGGGAAGTCTATTCCATACCATGGGCAGTCTCTGGGTTATGAACCTGTCCCTCCAGCATGCTCTGTTGATTGTGGGAATGAGGTTGAGGTCTCTGGAGAGAGTGGTGTGGAGGGATTGGGATTTCTTTAGCTGTAGCATTTCTAACAGAGCTGGGTCAGACATGCCTTTGCAAGTCAAGCAGTGATCGCCTCTAAGTACATGATATGAGACAGAGAACAGTTGGAGTTTTTTGAGTCTGTCCATATAGTATGTGTTTATTGCCTAGGATCCTCTTTGTGAGGTACTTTTGTGGCCTCTCCAGTTGTTGCAGGTGTCCAGTGAGGTACATGCCAAATGGGGCATTGTACTTAATGGTTGGCCTAATGAGGGAAGAGTAGATGGAGACAATGACCTCTTTCTTCCTGGATGCAAAACCCTTAGTAATGAGATGTGCCACATAGAAAGACTTTCTGACGACAGTGTCAATGTGTTGGTCAAAAGAGAGGCTGCTGTCAATCTGTGCTCCCAGATCTCTTATAACACCGTCTGTGTTCAGTAGACTACCACTGATGTGGTAATTCATGGGAACTGTTTTTTTCCCAAAGTGGATGACGACACGCTTTTTGGCATTGAGCTTAAGGCCATAGTTCTGACACCAGTCGTTGGTCTCAGTGAGGCCTTTCTGTAGTATGTCAACATCACCTGGGGAATTAATAATGGCTCCCAACTTGCAATCATCTGCAAACATTGTCAGCCAGAGTCCCTTTGTGTTGGCTTTGACTTCTGAGAAGTAGATATCAAACAGGAGAGGACCCAGGACCGATCCTTGTGGGACTCCACTTGTGACTGGTCAGCAGTCTGACTTGGAGTCAGTTACTTTCACACTGTGGTTCTATCTGTGAGCTAGTTTGCAACCCACCTAGTGATATAGGGGTTGATGCCTAGCTTAATCAGTTTGTCTGTGATTCCAGAGTGGGGAATGGTATCAAAGGCCTTGGCCAGATCAAGGTAGGTTGTATGAACCAGTTTGCCTTCATCCACAGCTCTGGTAACTGACTCAAAGAAGTCAACCAAGTTGAGCAGGCATGATCTACCCTTCACAAAACTAAACTGTGTGGGATCCAGAGTTTAGAGATTCCCTATATCCTTGTTTATTGGGTCCATGATGATATATTCCATAGCTTTGCATATCAGACTTGTCAGGGAAATGAGGCGATAGTACCCAGGGTCTGTAATTGCTCCTACTTTGTGGAGAGGGATGACTGTAGCAGTGTGCCATTCGGTAGAGACAAAGCCTGAGGTGAGGCTGTGATTGAACAGGGCACACAAGCGAGGTGCCAGTTCACTCTGTAGTTCATGTAGAACACAGCCAGGGATATTGTCAGATCCCATAAAACCTGTATTTTTGGCCTTGGACAGTGCTGTTTTAACCTGTGTAGCAGTAATGCTGGGTGCCTGGCAATCTACTAGTGTTGTGATTGGTCCTTTGGGGGGGGGGTAAAGTTGTCACTGACTCTGTCGGCCAGTATATTGGTAATATCTGTTGGCTTGGTATAGGAGGTACCATTGTGCAGTACCTCAGAGCAAATCTGGGTATTGCTGTGGAGATTCTTTCCATAACTATAGAAGTCCTTGTGGTTATCTTTACTATCTGCTGCAATTCTGTTTTCTTAGATAGCTTTAGAGGATTTGATGAGGGATCTCAACTTTTTCTTGAGACTGATAAGGGAGATTTTTCAGACTTGGGACTTCACCTTATTACACATCAGTTTCCTCCTTCTGTTGTAGAGTTTGTTTATGGCAGAGGACCACCAAATTGGCTTTGTTTTTTTGGAGGAGAGCATCTTGGTTCTGTTGGGTATGGCGACATCCATGCATTTGTGTACGTGTCCATACAGTGCATTGGTGTATGATTTGGCAGTCGTGCGACTATTCTCCATTTGCATGGGTGCTGTGAAGTTAGCGACCTGTTTTTAGGAGCCCAGAGTTAGCTTTGGAGAAGTTTTTCATGGTGGCTATCTTTGCAGGGTGGGTGGGGGTGGGAGGGATGTGGATTTCCAAGCTGATTAGTTTGTGGTTGGATCTAACCAGGGAGGAGTTGACTATTGGTGTAGAGCAATGCTCACTCATGTTAGTAATGACCAGGACAATGATGTTGTTACCTCTAGTGGAGGTAAGAACAAGCTGGTCCAGGGCACTGGAATTAATGAATTCCAGGAAACGTTGGGCAAGTGTATTGGTACATGAGTAGTTTTCCCAGTTAATGGAGAGGAAGTTGAACTAGTCCAGTATGAGAGTGTTAAGTTGGACCCTAATATTCTCCAGGGTGCATAGGAATGTGGAGTGCGAGTCTTGGGACATGATTGTGGACCTATAAGTGGCTAAGACCTGAATCACTGTCTTACCCAATGTTAGCTGCACTTGATGTATAATCTGATGCGTTATGTTGGGCTACCAGTCTGGAGGTGTGTGCATCCTTTATGAATATGGAGTACTTATACACTGCCACATTAGAAATCCTGCCTATATAGGATCTGTTGATTAAGCCATTCCTACCCATTTTTAATTTCTTGCTATAAAATACAGTAGTTGCACATTGCTGGATTTAAACACCTATCTAGGTAAGTCAATACTCTAGAGATCTGTGTTATTAACTACTCACGCCACAGGTAAAGTCATAATATAGGTATGACAAAGTACACACTTGAAGGGATGACGTAAGCCATGAGTCTGAATGGTTATGGCTCCCATCAAATGTTGTTTGAAGGCTCAGAATCCTTTAACCATATTATCATCTATTGAGTAAGCCAGTACTTTCTGCACTATTTTCTTATATATTTACAGTACAAGGTCTATATTACATTATCGGATACTTACACTGAACATTATATTTATTTATTTTATTTTATTTATTTTACATTTGTTGACTGGGAAAGTCTGACTGGGTATATGCCCATTTTCAGCAGAGGCCCAGGGAGAAATCACCCCCTAGAGGGCCCATCTCTATACCGGAAGAATGCAAAGTTCATATAATCACAGCTGCACAGGTAAAAAACACACTCTCCAAAGCCAAGAACACAGCATCCATGGAACCAGACAATATCCCAGGTTGCGTTCTACACGAGCTACAGAATGAACTGGCACCCTACCTAAGCACTATGTTCAATCATAGCCTCACCTCAGGCTTTGTACCCACTGAATGGCACACCGTGACAGTTATCCCACTCCACAAAGGGGGAGCCACGACAGACCCCGGGAACTACCGCCCCATTAGCCTGATGAGCTTGGTCTGCAAGGCCATGGAACTTATCATCATGGAACTCATAAACAAAGACATTGGTAATCTCCAAACTCTGGACCCTACTCAGTTTGGATTTGTAAAAGGCAGTTCATGTCTCCTAAACCTGATTGACTTCTTTGAAGCAGTCACCAAAGCCATAGATGAGGGTAAAATGGTTCATACAGCTTATCTAGATCTCACCAAGGCTTTCGACACCATACCCCACTCTGGAATTATAGATAAGCTCACTAAACTAGGTATAAATCCCTATGTCACAAGATGGGTTGCCAACTGGCTCACGGACAGAACCCACACTGTGAAAGTAGCGGATTCCAAATCCCTCATCAGACCAGTGACAAGTGGAGTACCACAGGGTTCAGTCCTGGGTCCTCTCCTGTTTATCTACTTTTCTGAAGTGCAGGCCAACACAGAAGGTCTTTGGCTAACAAAGTTTGCAGATGACTGCAAACTAGGAGCCATAATCGAAACTCCTAACGATGTGGACAAACTACAAAAGGGCCTCACTGAGACAGATACCTGGTGTCAAAGCCATGGCCTGAAGCTCAATGCCAAAAAGTGTATTGTCATCCCCTTTGGTAAAAACTCTGTACCCATGAACTACCACATAGCTGGTAGTCTACTTAATGCCGAAAATGTGATAGGAGACCTTGGGACAAAGGTGGACAGTAGTCTCTTCTTTGATAATCACATTGCCACAGTGGTCAGGAAATCCTTCTACGTGGCTCATCTCATCACAAAAGGATTCTCATCCAGAAAAAAAGAGGTCATTGTTCCCCTCTACTCATCACTCATTAGACCCATTATAGAGTACAACACCCCTTTTGGTATGTACCTCACAAGACATCTACTACAACTGGAAAGACCACAGAAATACCTCACACAGATGATTACTTGCCTCAAACAGGTGCCCTATGCAGACTGTCTCAAAAAGCTACAGCTTTACTCCATCGCATATCGCCTACTCAGGGGCAATCTCTGCCTAACATACAAAGCTATGTCAAAGCCAGAGCTGTTGGACATGCTCCACTTAAAGAAATCCCAATCCCTCCGAGCTACACGCTCTAGGGACCTTAACCTTGTCACCACAATAAACAGAACATGCTGGAGGGATAGATTCCTATCCCAAAGACTTCCCATACTCTGGAACAGACTACCTATCTATGTCAAACAGAGCTCCTCATTAGCACTCTTCAAGAAAAATCTTGATGATTGGATGGGAAATGGGAAATTCACCCCAGGGATCACTTTTGTGGCTCTGCTCGACAGGGGCACAGGAAAATAATTTTCTTGGGTGGCGAAAGCCAGGGTACATTTTTTGGCTAGGCTTGTATGGGCCCTAGGGCCGATAGCCTAGTACCTACCTATGAAACTATGAACCTATATATTCAGACATATGAGATTTACATAATATAAGAGTACAATCTAGCATATCAGATGAAAAAAGAAACAGTATAATTACAGTAAAGACACAGTTCAACAGGAGAAATGACCTATATGTCAGAGTATAATATCACAAGGAAGGCTCCATATATTCAGACAAGCAGAATTTCACATAATATAAGAGTATAATCTAGCATTTCAGAGGAAAAAAAATAGTGTATTTATAGCAACGACACAGTCTGACAGGTAATGACATATGTCAGAGTATAATAACAATATAAGGTGCAAGACATTATATGGTATTACATGGTTGAAATCATATGTTTGAGGTTGTAAATAATCATAAAACAAAAAAAAAAAATTTAAAAAAGGAAAAACTTACCTGAACGTTTCAAGCAGGGGGCAAGCCACCCTGGCACCCCCCATGTGGGGGTTGACCCCCCCATACCCCTGCTCTTTATATATACCAAATCTGAGATTGCACTACAGTGCAGTAAACAGAAATCTCTATGGAGATATCCACTTTAATTTTCGAATATTTACAACTTCGAATATGTGGTGTCGACCATATAACGTTCAATGTTGTAAGTATTCGATAACGTAATATAGACCCATACAGTACATCTACATTGCCTAAAGTTATTATATAATGAAAATGGAGAGATGCTTAAAGATAAGAGTTTATGAACACTATTATGATATAGAAAGACATGAAGAAACAGATGTTTTATTTAAACACCAGAAGGAATGCCAAAGTGGAAACTTTTTATTCTGGGTACTAGAACAGGTAGAGCCAAGTCTTAGGGGTGGTCAATGGGAAACTCGCTTTGAATATCGTGAAATGATATGGCAGCTGTGGTTGAGCGCTGGGCCACAACCTGGTTTAAATAATCAATTATCCTTGGCTCCAGTATTAAAAATGAGGGCTCTGAAATTATAACAGACTTAAATGTGATGAAATGTTTTATATATAAAAATACAAACATTTTTATAAATACATATGTATATGTGGAATATAGATTGTCAACTTAAATGATCAAGAGAATTTATTATTTTATGGTTTTAACAAGGATGGAAATGTTTATATATGTATTTTAAGAATGATGCATTATTAAATACTAATAGTTTTAATTTATTAAGGTGAATGAATAATATGTATGCAGTTAGTGTGGGAAAGGAAGTGATGTAATGTGAGGAAACAATGGGGTGTTGTTAATTTAAAATGCATGTGTATAAATTGAATTATTTATTGTGGCTGGCTATTCTGATGAAGTCTTTTTAGATGAAAGCTCTAAATCCATCAATAAATATATTTTTATGAATTTGGAGTGTGACATGGTTCCCACCAGCCTACTACCATTGTTTTTTTTTTTTGTTACATTTCAAGTGATATATTTCCACCCCAAATATGACACTAACATTTACATGAAGTTGTTGTCATTCAGTGTTGTCCTCATACAGATTTTGTTTATTTACGACACAATACCTTGGTGGCCCCTAAAAAATAGTAGCTGTGAGTAATAGCACCTTGGACTCAAATCCATGTCAAAAAGAAACATGAACTTCTGGTTCTGTGTATTAACTGTTAACAAAATATGTACGACAAAGCCAAGCTTATTTGCACTGCTAATTATAACGTTTTAGTGTATGTATAATTATGTTTTGAATTTTTGCCTTAGGATATGAAGTTCCAGTTCTCTAAAATCATTCCTACATACTGAAAGTACTCCATACAAACTATCATACAAAAACTGAGAAACAGTTTTAGGATTGTTGACTTTGTGTGTAATGAGCTGTTGTTTTCAATGGCATCATTATATATTTATGGCATAATGCATATTGAGACAGTCACCATAGAGAGTACATAAGCGGTGATTTTCTCCATAACATACATTAGTGCAATGTACACTTTGGATAATTAAAAATATATTCCACTGAAGCAATGTTCAAACATAGTTTGAAAGATGTGTCGTTGTGTTCTTCATATTTCCCTAATTAATTATCATGCTAATTTTAACACCTCAGGGTATTGACAATGTGTTATTTTTTCAAAGCATGCACACAAACATGCTTTTTACTGCAATCAGTGATAAGCGTACCTCTCAACCGTCCGGAGTTTTGCAGAATGTCCAGATGTTTGCATCATATTTTTGATCTGCTCCTCATAAAAATGTTGGTTTTCTGGACTTTTTTGGCAAATCAGTGCTGACTGAATTCACTAAATAATGACAGGAATGTGAGTTTCAGACTTCTTATCCTTCAGAAAATGCATGATAAGGCGTGGCCAAGGATGAACACAGGATAGCAGCAGATTTCTTCAGCTCCACCAATTTCATTACATTGACAGGAATTAATTACTTAAAAAATTAATTCTTGAAGTAATTTTCTTTCTAAATATGTTTGTTTTATATAGTTCTTGAACTATATCTAAAAAAGAAAGGAAATCTTAATAATATTCCTGTCAGAAATTACTTTGGAAATTTTCCTGTCAGTTTATCAGTCTGAAATGAGTTCCAGTAAGACAAATTCTCAAGACTCCAGCATCAAGAAAGAACTTCAGTCTCTGATAATTATAGTCCAGCAACTTACTGCTAAGATGGATAAAATGGATACTAAAATAGACACTTTCATAGAAAAACTACAAAACAAATAGACTTGTTACATATGGACCTGCAACAACAGAAGATCCAGATGACAGGCATAGAAGAAGCTGTGAATGACATGGAAAATAAAATACAAGAAGAGGAATCAACATTGAGTTTCTGCTGAAACAAAATACACATTTACAAACAAAGCTGGATGACCTGGAAAATAGATCTAGGCAATAACATTAGGATTTTTGGACTGCCAGAAAATATTGAAGGTAACAATATTACTTCTTTTTAACAACATGGCTCCCTAAAACTTTAGATTTACCAGAAGCATTCTCTTTGGTATCGAAAGAGCACATAGATCTATAGCTAATACTAACTCTAACAAAAACTATCCTAGATCAGTTATAGTTAGATTTCTATCATCTTTTGATAAAGAGATGGTTCTTAAATCTGCTTGGGCTAAAGCTCCTGTTAAGTTTAATGAGACAACTGTGCGTTTTGACAATGACTATTCTTCCATGGTAATTGCTAAAAGAAAAGTTTTTCTGCCACTAATAAGGGAGCTTAAAAAAGCACAGTTTAAAACATACCTTCTGTTTCCTGCCAAGCTTAAAATCTTCCTTCCTGATGGTCCTAAGGTCTTCGATGATTTAGACTCTGCTTTACTGTTTGTCAAAGAAAATAGGATTTTGGATAAAATAGAAGAAATGGAATGGGCTAGTTCTACATTAAAGAGATAGGTAACTGAAGCTTCCTGAAAGACTTCAGAGAAGAAGAAGAGACTAAAAACAAATGATTTGTTATATGTTTTTTTCTCTCATCATTTTAGTTCATTATTAATCTTTTTGAATATAGTTCCTGCATTTCCAGAAAGCCACAAATATTTTGGAAAAGATTTAATCAAAGTTATTCTCTATGTGCAAAGAAATGTTTTGTTTCATAACCAGTCAAAATGCCTGAGGATTTAATGGCAGGCTGTGACTCGATTTGTTTCTCTTTCTGAAAAAGTAAGGTTAGTAATTTGATACATTTTTATCTTTACCTTTTTTTCCTTCTTTTATTATTTTCTTTGTTTAAACAATGACATTCTATTTAGATTATGTAGTGGGTAAAGGGTGGGGAGGGCAGGAGAGAACAGTAATGAAAATATCATTAATAGAATAATAACATATTTATTTCTTGTAAAAGTTTATAAGTTCTTCAAATGCTATTTCTAATTATACTTTCTTGATTATACTGCTTATGCTTGTTTGTAAATAATCTGTCATGCTTTAACTAATAATAATCAGAACTAAATAAGAGTAAATAATATGTTTTATTTTTAACTCTATTAATATAAACAGTAAGTAACATTCCATTGTATATACTTCTTACAGCTTTCTCTTACATTTTTATTTCTGCCTCACTCCCTTTTATTTTCTACTCTCTTTTCTTTTCTTTATTAATATATAGAAATGCTTTTGACTGTGTGGGCACAGTGAATAATAGGATTTGTATGAAAACTGAGTTGGGAGAAGAATGCTGAGTTTTATTGCTTGTTGGTAATTTTGAGTTTAATTTCACTTGCATAGAGGCTGTGATGATCTGTGGAATACATTGTGGAGGTTCTGTCATGTTTAGATGCATTTACACTGCCAAATGAATGTTTGTCACTAGTTTTTAATAAGTTTCCCGCCAAAATGTTAAGAGAGACAATCTGGGATGTGGGCTGTCTCATGCACAGTGTCTGAGTTACCTCAGAATCTTCAAATGACAGAATTCTCACAGAGAAACTGAAAGCAGTTAGTATAAACATTGACAAGGTTATCACACTGACACACCACAGATTCAGGAAAAATACTCTGTTCATAAAATATGTCAGTTATAATGAGTTTAAATGATGTAGTTTCTTGTAGTAAGTAAATGTCTTATTTTAGAAGGCATAAAAATGAAACATTTATTTAAATGTTTTGGAAAATCTACTTAGCAGCGGCATAATAATCTGTGTTAAAAATTTGTGTCCCAAACATATACTTTACTATAACTCATTTAATTCATCTGATTGACAAACATAAATAATCTTATAACTCTATTCTGGAAGAAATGTCATGTGATATATTTTAAAGCAGTAGGTTAGCATGATTGTAAAATCTGGTTACTAATATGTGTTTGCTGTGCATTATTTTGTATAAAGCAGACAGATTTATTCTAGGAACAGCAAATAGGATACTGCTCTACAAAGACACAACTCAGTGAGATCAGATATATATATATATATATATATATATATATATATATATATATATGTGTGTGTGTGTGTATGTGTGTGTGTGTGTGTGTGTGTGTGTGTGTGTGTGTGTGTGTGTGTGTGTGTATGTATGTATGTATATATGTGTATGTGTATATGTGTGTGTGTGTGTGTGTGTGTGTGGGTGTGGGTGTGTGATGGCTTTTTTTTTTTTTTTTTAGGTAATAACGCAGGTGTTTCTGAGAATCTGCATAACTATGCAATATGATTTATAATAATTTTTATGAATACAATATTTAACTCTATTGACAATAATGAGTTTAAGTAAATGCTCATATACAAACAATTCAAGATTTTTTTGGAAGCTGTTGATAGAATTCACATGACAGAAAATAGATGCATCTTAATGCATGTAATGTCTGAATCATATTAGCCAAAGTTTTTGATTTAAATGAATGTTAGAACATAATTTTCTCTCCTCTTGATTTCTAACATTAAGATTATTTGAATGCTATTAGAATACAAGTGTTATATATTACATAGATCTATATAATAGTATGAACTGTTTTTAAAAAAAAAAAAAAAAAAAAAAAAAAAAAAAAAGTTTATTTTAGTTTATATGATGCTGTTTTACCAAATGTGTAGTTTTGTCTTGATAGATAATTGAATTGAAAACTGTTAACCTCAGTTAAATATAACTAGTATTAAATTGATAAGGTGGTAGCTGAGGTACTGCTGCTTAGGGTAGGGGGTTAACTTGAGTAGCAAATACTACTCTAAGTTGGAGTTTTTAACTCCAGGCGGGATGCAAGGTTTAATCCTTACATTATTTTCACTTGTTCATTGTTATATGTATATAGTTTTGACATCCACAATATATTTTGTACACTCATTGTCACTACAAACAAAATTGAATCCTATACAAAATCCCATAAGAAATTTAATAAATACAGCTATATTTAAAGGTACACCTAAAAGAGGAGATGTAACATTATTTATCTTGTTATTTGTTATTTCGATCATAAGATTCTTGAGTTTTAAAAATACCAAATGACATCTTTAAAAGGAATTTCTTTAAACATTAATGGATTGAATAATCCATGTAAAAGGGCAAGCCTAATAAGATACATTAATCTACACAAGGCCAATCTAGTCTTCCTGCAAGAAACCCATCTCTTGAAAAAAGATATTGATAAACTAGCCACTAATAAGTATACAGTATTGGTTAGTTCAGAGCACACTCAGAAAAAAGAGGAGTGGCTATTTTATGGAATAAAAGTATGCCCATTCCTAAAACCATTAAGTCTTATCAGGATGACAAAGGAATGTTTTGTATGGTTACAATACAAATTAATGGGAAGACTTACACTTTAATTAATGTATATTGGATACCTGGAATTGGTATTAATACAGTGAAACATCATATTGATAAGATCATATCATTCTCTATAGGGGATATTATTTTAGCTGGTGATTTTAATTGTATACTACATGAAAGTGATACTACCACTATAAAGAAAAGAAGAATTACATCTAATGCAAAACATTTAAATGATTTTGCTAATTCTTATCATTTGAATGATATTAATAATCAGATAGAGTCAAAATCATTACCATACACCTTTTTTTCTAACAGATACAAAACTTATTCAAAAATAGATAGGGTCTTTATTTCTAACCAGATGATAACAGATTTAATTAATTCCAAAATCATTTCATGTCCTATATCTGATCATAACTCAATTGTTTTTGAATTCATGATAAAAAATATTCATAATGTTCAGATTAAAAGGATACCAGCATACTTAACTCAGCTAAAAGACTATAAAGAATATATACTTTCAGAAGTACAACATTTTCTAGACATAAATAATACTCCTGAAGTCTCCATTGTCTATGTTTGGGATGCCTTAAAATCATATCTATATGGACAAAGTATCAGATGGTATAATAATAAAAGGAAATCTTGGGATAAGGAATTGTTAGATATTCAAAGTAAACTAGACTCTTATAAACATAATAATAAAGAAAATATTATGGACAAGAAAGTTATTGAAGAAATAAACAAACTAAATGAGAAATACAAAGAAATTTTAACTCATAAAGTTAAAATAACTTTAGAGAAATACAAGTTTTTGTCTTATTCAATAAGCCCCAAATACTTACATAGACTTAAAAATAAAACAAAAAGATTGAATAAACAAAACCATATCAAAGAAATCTTTTCTCTAAGGAAAAAGAAGAATGTTTCTAGTATACCAGAAATACTGGATGAATTTAGAAATCACTTTCACAAGATTAACCATAACAACATTAACATGGAACCTAAAGATAAAATAAAGGAGTTTATAACCACAAACATGAATAAAAGCTTAATAAACAACAGATTAAACTATTGGACAAGAGTATTTCATATACAGAAGTTATTACACAAATAAATAAGCTTAAATCAAACAAAGCACCGGGTAATGATGGTATTATACCAGAGATATATAAAATCCTTTCTAAAACTACATATTCATTAATACATAAGGTTTTTATTCTGGCCCAAACTGAGTTAATAACCCCCATCTTGGCAATATACATTTATTTCACCAATTTTAAAACCTAATAAAGATCCAACTAGATGTTCTTCATATCGACCCATCTCATTACTTAATGTTGATTATAAAATGTTTATGAGTATTTTTGCTGATAGATTGAAGACAATTATCCCGGCATTATAGACATAGATCAGACGGGCTTCATTGTAAATAGAAATACTTTTGATAATATAAGAAGAACTTTAACATTAATTGATTTTGCAAATAGGAAAAGAAAGATTTAACACTTATTAGTCTTGATATAGGTTCAGCATTTGATTCAGTAAGTTGGGACTATCTGTTTACCTTAATGAAATGCACAAATTTCTCTGATGCATTTGTAAATTTAATTGAGCATTTATACAAAGGAACGCTGGCTTATATTAAGGTAGGAACATATGTTTCACAAAAAATACCCATTCTTAAAGGTACAAAGCAAGGATGTCCACTTTCTCCACTATTATTCACTCTAGTAATGGAGCCTTGGGCTAATTTGATTAGAAACAGTACTGACATAGAGGGTTTTGAAATAGAAGAAAATACAACATCAAAAATTCAACTTTTGCAGATGATGTTCTAATTACATCAGCAGGATCTAATTCTTCTATGCAGTCTTTATTTGATAAAATGATGAATTTTAAAAGTATTTCTGGTTTAATATTCAATGAAGAAAAACTAAAATACTACCTATATATACACGAAAAAATACTCTCATTAGTGATTTTACTAAATATGTACCCAACTCAGGTCAGATAACTTATTTAGGTATAATACTATCTAAAGATATTAAATCTATTATATATAATAACTATAATACCTGTTTTCTTAATATACAAAATCTTTTAATACCTGGAATAATATGTTTTTTACTATGGAGGAGAGACTTACAATTATTAAAATGATAATATTCCCCAAGATTTTATACTTAATACAATCAATAATACTTTCACCTACAAAAATAACTATCAAGAAACTGAATACACTAATGTTAAATTTCTTATGGGCACCTAATAGACCTAGGATTGCATTAAAGAAACATACTAATAGCTGGTCTCAAGGGGTATTTCTTTTCCAGACTTTAATTTATATATTATCTCTTCTATTATAAAAGTTATTACTTTATTAATAGATCGGTCATATGTCGCAAAATGGAAAGATTATTGGGAGCTAATTAGTATACACTTCATGAAAATCTCCTTAACACATAAAAATATGATTATAAATAACTCCATGTTGTGGTTGCTAAAGGAATTTTGTACTTCACCTATTACACCTAAACATATGGTCTGTTACCCATTAAATATTATTATTAGTTATCGTAACTTTATATTCATGCACCCTAAGTATAGGGAATGGAATTTTATTGTATTCCTATAATTTATACTCAGGGTATGCTTATGTCATCTACTTCTGAAGGAGCTCATTTAGCTATAGATAATAATCTAAAGTACTGGTATCAGCTGATATCTGATAATAAAGTTAAAAATCTAGATTTCTTAAAACAAGAATTTGATCTAAGAGAAACTTGCTGGTTAGAGGTTCAGATCTTTAGACAACATCTCATTGATAGAATAGATCTAATGTCTATAACAGTTAAAGAATCTATTCCAAAACTGATTGATTACTTGATAATAAATTTACAGCATAAAGTTTCTGATAAAGGTAAACTTTCATATATATATAAAATTATCAGACAAGAAACTTTTTACAATGTAGATTCATACTGGAATTATTTCACCTCTATTAATGGGGACCCACCAACTCAACAAGATAAACAATATATATTGGAATCTGCTTATAGAACTACATCTTCCATTGTCTGGAGACTTTATACATGGAAATTTTTACATAGATCTTTTATACACCTTTGATGATGAATAAAATTAATAATAAAGATAATCTATGTAAGAGATGTAATGTAGAAATTAATGCTGACTGGGCTCATATGTTTTATGACTGTATGAAGTTGAAAGAATACTGGAAGTCAATTAATGAATTTTTGCAGGCTCTTTTACAGATAATTTCATTATTTCTAAGTCTCTTATATTATTCAACACACCTGTACCTCAATGTGTTAAAAGATTAAGCTTCCCTTGTTATGGTCTATCCTAGCAGTGGCTAGGAAAATAATAACTAGAAATTGGATTTCAGATACACCTCCTTCGTTCAATGAATTTAAAAATGTTATGAATATAATGTGTCATATGGAAATAAGCACAATTAGAATGAGAACAACTAGAAAAACATCACATTTTATTGTATGGGATAATTTACAAAATTTGTTAAAAAAATTCTAATTTCAATTGCACAGTATTTTAGTTTAATTAATTGATTTGATTGTAGTGGATGTCTTTGTAAATACTTTAGTTGTTTTGTTGAATATTATAATAATACCTATTTTTAATTATTTGTATAAAATTGTTATGATATTTCTCTTATATGTTAAAACAATAAACTTGTTTTGAAAAAAAAAAGAAAATGCATGATAACACAAGACTTTTTTACTGTAGCAGTTTTCTAAGTTTATAACAGAAATATTAAAAAAAGTCCATATTTTTGTGGTGTTGTCCCCCCAATATTTTTGGCTTTGTCCAGAATTATTTGTATTAACAGATTGAGAGCTATGGTGATATAACTAATGCAAATAACACTTTTAGCGACCATTGTACACGATTATGTTGCAACTTTAGCATTTTGACTGTTTCACCCCTGGCCTGAGTGAAATTTTACACCTCCTGATACCTATAGAGTTTCTGCCTGGACAGCTTTCACTAGAGCTAAAATTCTGAGACAGCAGTTTTCCAACCTACCTGAGAACAAATGCATACCTCTCCAAAACTATAAAAGTTACAAAAAATTAAAATATGAACATTTTTCAGAAGACATTCCTCTTCACAGTGGTCAGCTTGAATTAATGATAATTTTATATTGAGCAAATAATTCAATAATAAGTATAATTATTATAATTATACAAATGAGTATTGTTATCTCTGTAATCATAGCAGATATACCTCAACTATCAGTGTGACTTTTGTTTAACTCCCTCTTGAAATGCTGGCTGTAAAAATGCCAAGTGCCAAAAAGCAGAACAAAAAATGATTGAAAACACAGGAGAAGAGCTGATCTCAAAAATCACTTTTCACCTTAAAACATCTATTTGCAGGAGGACAAGCCCCCCCACACACACATTCCCTGAACATATAGATAGATAGATAGATAGATAGATAGATAGATAGATAGATACCAACTGTGACTTAACCATACCTCAGAGAAAAGGGAATATTCCAAGAAATAGTATTTCAAACTTAATATATGTAAGTCCACTCTTTTGGCCATTCATTCTCCACATTTTTGGGACTTGCTGTAGTGCTTCCGGACATTTCAAACTGTTACCTTTTTGTTCCTGCTGATGTTGTCTTCATTTTTCTGCAAAAGCAGTTTTGTAGACATCACTCCATTTTAAAGATATTTGCATAATTATAAATTGAGTGCACATTTTTATGTCTAATCATCAAATAAATGTAAATATCTGGCAAGGGCTGCTAGCTGGACACTAATTTTTAGAACAAAGCTTTTCCAACATTGTGTATTTTTTCATTTGATCCCATGCAGTACCATATAAACACATTCTGATTCAAAGTGCTAACATAATTTTTACTAAATGGCAGATGTTCATAATATTTCTGAAAATGAACTCAGTTTCTCTGGTACCAAGTAAACCATTTGCTTGTAGAGCCATTGCTGACATCTGTGGTGACTGGGCATATGAAATGCTGTTGCACAATGCTTCGAGGTGGATAATTCCCAATATATTTACAATGTTATTATGATATTTATGCAAATATGCATATGTCATTACTAAACAAGTATAAATATCTTCAAATTGGTAGCAGCCAGACATGAGTTATTACTGACATCTTTAGCATCATTATGTAGTTTTTATTTTGAATAATGGACTACCTTATAAACACATTATTATTCAAGTTATTAATATCATCACTAACATATGACATATACATCTCTAGAAAATAACCTATGTTTTTCTGTTATCCTTGTTATTATGAGGAACCATTCCTAACATTTGTGGTGACTGGACATATAAAAGGGTGTTCTAGTGGTTTCATTTCTTCAAAGGTGTTGGGGTTTTAATACCATGAAAGGAATGGACATGATTCCTAAGTCAAAATATGATTAAAGTTCATGAAATTAGTATTGTTTCAATCTTTGATTTTAGCCAAAAGTGCTCTTCTTAGCACCTGCAATGTGCACAGAACTGACTCCTTCTGCAATTCATACAGTTACATGTATCAGTAACATATCTAAAGGCGACTGCAAATTCTTTTTTATAAGACCCATTGCTCCTACTACTATTGGAAATGTCTGGGTTTCCTTCTTCCACATTGCTCTCATTTCTGCCTGCAAATCCTGGTATTTTATGACTTTGTGTGTCTCTGTTTGTAGGACACTGTAATCACTAGGTGTAGCAATTTTAATGATCAATGCTACTTTTGTCTTCTTTCAATGAACTACTATATCTGGTTTTCTTGCATCTATTTTTGAACTGTTGGTAATGGGCAATCCTATGTGATATAAACTTCATCATTTTCTATAATGCTTTGTGGAACATGTTTCCAATGCTTCTCAGCTACTTCAATATTACAATGTTTGCACAATCCCCAATGCAAAAGTCTTGCCACATTGTTATGCATTTCAGTATACAGGCCTTCTGCCATTAGTGTATCACATCGAGCAACAAGATGTGTGACTGTTTCCAATCCTGTTTTACAAAACCTGCATGTATCTGCTTCTTTGACATGTCCATTTGACTATGTAAACCAAGGTGTACGTAGTCCACTATCCTGGGCTGCTAATATTAACTTTTCATTTTTGGTTTAAATTCACATCTTTTTAACTATTCCTGCATTAGATCCTGATTGACATGAGGTTGTTACAGGAGTGTTCTGTACTTACAGCTATATTTATGCATTTTCCACATTTCTTACATTCTCATCTGTTTCAATGCCTTATATTCTTTCTTTTGTTTTTGGAACATTCATTTGCTGGCTGATTTGTATCTACTTCTGGTTTGATTTCCATTACAACTTGACACAGATGTGCTTCTGCTCAACTAAGCAGGTAAGTCATCTTAAACTTCTTCTTCTCATGTTTTAAAACTGTCACTATATTTTGATCTTGTGAGAGCAGCAGATGTGTATGCAGTCCTATGATTGCAGATCTATAGGTGTAATCATTTTCGAGGAGGCCCACAGCTCCTTCAGAAAGAGGAATATATTATCTTGGTATACACTGATTTTTATAAATCATTTGATAGGCATGAAGCATTTTTTTGTTTTCCTGTCCAGCTGATTCAATACCATTTGGGGCCAGCCAATCACCACAAACCTGTAAGTTAGAACAGGAAGACCAAATTGATTTATAGCTTTGACTTTGTTCCTCAATCTCAGGGCTGTTTTCAGTATTAATTGTAGTCTTTTAAAATATTCCTTCCACAGTTTTATTCACATTTGTTCATGTTTTATTGTTTATCCTTCAGTTCCCAAATATGTATACAATCTCACTTGATCAAGTTCCTTTATATCACATTCCTGTTTCAGGCGGATATTTTCTTGGTGCTGCAGTCTTCCTGCTTTAAAGGTTGCATTTGCACATTTATCAAGACAATGATATTCTTATATCATCTGAGAAACATTTGGCCAGTTGCAGTTGTGCTTTCAGTTTCTCATCTGATACACTATACCGTTTTAAATCATCCACAAAAAAGATGAGAAGTCTCTACACTTTGCTGTTTTCTTAGAGCCAAATTGTAGTAAAGACTCCGCACCTCTAATCAACAATTGCTTGAAATTTACCACCCAAACAAGTCAGTAGGTAAGCTACTCTACAAACACTCTGTGGCCCAAGCCTGGAACAAACTACCCCTTGACATTCGCTCAATCTCTCACACCCTACTATTTAAAAAGAAACTAAAGACTCATTTACTCAATTGCAAAATTTGCCCCTGCTATGACCCAACATAATTTCTCTCCTCCCCCCACTTAGGAATCACTCTGTCTATCCCCACTAGTACAGTTACATAGCGAAAAAAAAAGCCTTGTACTGTCATATAACTATTGTTGATGTTGTTCTGTATATTGTGTTACTATTGTAAGAGTAGTTTGCTGTGCTTGTATACTACTGTTTGCTGTGCTTGTATACTACTGTAATATTTTTATTGTACTATTCTGGAACTTTTCTCCTTGGGTCTCCACTGAAAATGGGACAAAATCCCAGTTGGACTAACCCGGGCAACAAATGTCAATAAATAAATAAAATAATAAATAATAAGACTTAATGTCTTAAGGCAAGACAAAAGTGACGAGGTGACAGAGAGTCACCCTGGAATATCCCACTTTGAATTTTTATTCCTGGCATAATAATTTGCCCTTTATCATGGCTTAGTTGCAACATGGTTTGCCACTGTTTCATGGTCACTGTAATGTAATTGATCAATGTAGTGTTTATCTTATACATTTGCAAGTACTTTTATATCCATGAATATGGGATGCTGCCAAATGCTTTTTTGTAGTTTATCCATTCCATAATTAGATTCTTTCCCTTTTTACAATTCTCCATTATTACTTTATTTAACAAATTATCCTTTATTTTGTATAACTTTATTCTGGTATTCTTTTGTTCCATTGCCACATTTGAGTTTTCTTCTAAATTAGTATAAGCTTTGTTGGCATTAATCGCAGTGTATAGTTTATACATTGTCATAAGTCAAGTTATAGGTATATAGTTTTTAGGATATCTTGCAGGTTCAGTCTTATGGTTGGCATCTGTTTAGAATGCACATATGAATAGTTTTTATGGGATGTGCATATGAACAGTTCTTTGTCATGGCTAAATCTTCATGTAAAGCCAAATGTTAGGTGCTGCTTCTGAGCCTGGGGTTTTCCAATTAAGAGCTTTTCTTAGCATTGTTTCAATCTTTCTGGTCATTACTTCATCCCACTTCATATCCTGTACATTTGAACTTCTTATTGTTTCTTTTCCATACAGCATCTTTGTTATGTTCCACAGGAGCTTCATAGATATTTCTTCAAAATGTGATTATTTTTTTCTTTTTTTAGTGGTCTTTCTATTCTTTTTGCCTTGCTTCCCAATTCTCTACAAAAATTTTTTGGGTCATCAATAAATTGCTTATTTTGTACTTTTCCTATATATTTATCTGCATATCTTCTAAGTTTTTCTGCCTGTACTGATATATTTAGTTTATTATTTGCAATAGTGTATGATAGATCTGGTGTGTTCTAATACTCCTCGTTGCTTTATCTCGTCTATATTTCTGATTATTTTTTAATTAGTTCTCTCTTCCATACTCAAACAGTGACACTTCTTGTCTTAATTGCTTCATAGTTTTCTCTTTTTGATAATTCCATGACTACATTTGATTTCTCCCCTTCCTTTATCTTACTACCTTGTGCTTTTTTGGAAAGAATGTATCTGTTATTAATTTTCTGCACAGTAATATATCCTATTTACTTTTGTTATATTACCTGCATTTCTATGAACAGTCTTGATTACTGTGTTCATTGGTTTTATCAAACTTCTAACATTTTGGGTCTTATTGACATTCTGTAGTCTATTTCTTTCATTGATATTCATATGTCTATCCATCTCTATGAAATCAAGCAACTCTTATAGGTTCATAGGTAGGTACTAGGCTATCTGCCCTAGGGCATTTATAAGACTAGCCAGAGTGTATTTGGCTTCCGCCTCTCTATTAGATTAGCCTACTGTGCCTCTGTAAAGTAGGTCACAGAAGGTACCCTTTTAAGATTAGTTTACTGTGCCTCTGTCTAGCAGGGACACAGAAGAGATCATAGGGGTGAATTTGCGATTTCCCATCCATGCATCCAAATTTCGCTTGAAGAGGGTCAGCGAGGGGCTATGTCTAACATGAATTGGGATTCTATTCCAGAGTGAGGGGAGCCTCTGGGAAATTAATCTGTCCCTCCAGCATGTCCTATTTATTTTTGTGCTGAGGTTTAGGTCCCTGGAGCGTGTAGCTCTAAGGGACTTGGATTTTTTGAGGTGGAGCATGTCCATTAATTCTGGGTTTGACATGGCTTTGTACGTCAGGCATAGATTGCCTCTGAGTAGGCGGTAAGCAACTGAGTAGAGCTGGAGTTTCTTTAGTCAAGCTGCATAGGACATCTGTTTGTAGCCCATGATCCTCTTGGTGTGGTACTTTTGGGGTCTCTCCAGTTGCTGCAGGTGTCGGGTAAGGTACATCCCAAAATGGGCATTGTATTCAATTATGGGCCTGATGAGTGACGAGTAGAGAGGCTCAATGACCTCTCTTGATCTAGATGCGAACCCTTTTGTGATAAGGTGGGCTATATAGAAAGTCTTTCTAACCACTTTGGCAACGTGATTACAATCTATGTTGGTCCCCAAATCTCTAATTATTTCTTCCGTACTTAATGGATTACCACCTATGTGGTAATTTGTGGGCACCTTGTTTTTCCCAAAGGGGATGACTATGCACTTTTTAGCATTTAGCTTGAGGCCGTGGCTCTGGCACCAAGCATCCATCTCTGTGAGACCCTTTTGGAGGATGCTTGTGTCAGCTGGAGATTCGATTATGGCCCCCAGTTTGCAGTCATCTGCAAACTTTGTCAGCCATAATCCCCCCATGTTAGCCTGAACCTCAGAGAAATATATACCAAACAAGGGAGGTCCCAGAACTGACCCCTGTGGGACGCCACTTGTAACTGGTTTGGATTCAGACATGGCACCTGCGATTCTGACCATGTGGGTTCTATCTCTGAGCCAGTTTGCAAACCATCTTGTGATATAGGGGTTGATATTTAAGCTGGTAAGCTTATTTATGATGCCCGAGTGGGGTATTGTGTTGAAGGCTTTTGTGAGGTCCAGGTAGGCTGTGTGGACTACCTTGCCCTCATCTATGGCTTTGGTAACTGTTTCAAAGAAATCAACTAGGTTTAAGAGGCAAGATATGCCCTTAACAAAGCCAAATTGGGTAGGTTCCAGTGTCTAGAGGCTCCCAATGTCTTTGTTTATGAGTTCCATGATAATATGCTCCATAGATTTACAGACCAGACTAGTCAGGTTTATGGGGTGATAGTTTCTGGGGTCCATTGTGGCACCACCTTTGTGGAGTGGGACCACTGTAGCCGTACACCATTCTTTGGGTACATATCCTGTAATAAGGCTAAGTTTGAACAGTAACTTAATGTGAGGGTTCAGTTCTTCTTGGAGCTCATGTAAGACACAGCCTGGGACACCGTCCAGTCCCATAGATGTGTTTTTTCCTTTGGAGAGGGCAGCTTTCACCTGTGCATCTGTGATGTCAGGGAGGTTACATTCAGTTGGGATAGGCATTTGCTCCTTTGGGGGGAAAGGGGGGAGAAGTTTGCGCTGAATCTGTCTGCCAGGATGTTGGCTATGTCTGTAGGTTTGGTATATTTTGTACCATTATGCAACAATTCAGAGCATATCTGGGAGTTTCTGCCCATGTTCCTGACATAACTAAAGAAGGCCTTGTGATTATCTTTAGTGTCTAGGGCAATTTTTCTTTCGAAACTGGCCTTTGATGATTTTATGAGGGATCGAAGTTTCTTGCTAATACTGATCAGAGATGCCTTCCCTTTTTGGGATTTTGCTCTGTCATGTAGAAGCTTCCTCCTTCTGTTGTATAGCTTATTTATGGCTGGGGTCCACCAGAACGGTCTCCTGTTTTTGGAGGAGTGAGTCTTGGTTTTATTTGGGATAGCACAATCCATGCATTCCTGCAGGTGCTCATAGAATGCATTTGTAAAGGATTCTGTGGATTGGGCTGTATTATCCTCTGGCCCAGGGGCTTTGAAGGATTACACCTCAGTCTTGAGAAGTGCAAAGTTGGCTTTTGAGTAATTCTTTACAGTGATTTCCTTGGCTGGGGGTGGGGACAGGATATGGATGTCCAGGGAAATTTGTTTATGGTCTGATCTTACCAATGAGGGATTTACTTCTGGTGTGGAACATAGAGTCCCCATGTTGGTGATGACCAGGTCCAATATGTTGTTCCCTCTTGTGGGAGTGGTGACCAGTTGTTCCATTGCGTTAGAGTTTATAAATTCAAGGAACTGTTGGGCGAGGTTGTTTGGGCTTGAGTAGTTTTCCCAGTCAATGTTTGGGTAGTTGAAGTCACCCAATAACATAGTGTTTGGAGAGACCTTCATATTCCTCCAGTGTTCTCAGGAATGCCAAGTGGGGTTCCTGTAATAGGGAGGGTGTTCTGTAGCAAGCTACAAACTGAAAGGCAGTTTTGCCCGCTGTTAGTTGCACATGGATGGTTTCTGATGCTTTGTGCAGTGCCACTAACCTGGAGGTGTAGGTATCTTTGATGAATATAGATACTCCCCCTCCTTTTGTGCTTCGGTCCGAGTTTTGGGGCCGAAACGCATGGTATGAGTTATAACCTGGCAGTGCTGGGGTGCTCTCAGGAACCTTGAACCAGATTTCTGTTACTGCACAGACATCGATTTTCTCCATACTGAGGAGAGCCTCGAGTGCATGCATCTTGAGGTTTAGACATCTGGCATTGAGTAGCATTACCTTTAGTTTTTTTATCCTTGGGTTGTCTATGGAGGTGGGTTTGTCCTTTGAGCCATGCCTAAAAAAGGCACTATGGGGGTGGAAAGAGCCATGGCCAGCATACGAAAGCCTAAGGGTGACAGGTGCAAGCCGTCCCTAGCAAAGCAACGTGGCTTGTTGAGCATGTCATCCCAGGCTGACAGACACTGGATCCACTTTGAATGACACCAATACTTTAGCCAATTGTTGAAACTGATCATTTTGTCTTTATACTGTGGCATCATTCTTGGTGAGGGCAAGATGCTACTCAAGGTCAGGGTCATACCAGCCTGGGCTACATGGTCAGAAAGCTCATCTATGTCTCTTTTCATGTAGTCCAGGGAGGTACATCTCAGGTCATTCACACCAGCATGGACAATGACAGAGTCATACTTGTTCTTGCTTTGGAGTGACCTGAGTGCTTGCGTTATGTGGAAGATCCTGGCACCTGACAGGCAGCTTACAGTGACCTTCTCCTTGTTCAGTCTGGTGAGCGGGATGTCAGTGTGCCGGACAATAGAGTCCCCTATAACAAGTGTATTTGGTGTGTTGTTTGGCCTTAAGGGCTGTGACTGTGAGGCATACTGATTTTGTGAGATATGTGATTCGTGGGTATTGTTGAGGGGTGGTTGTTGCTTGGATATCTGCTTAGGAGGTCTTTGCTGTTTAGGCAGAATTTTATTTAGAGCCTCAGAGTATGTTTTTGTGTGTTTATGTGTTGAGTATACAGATGCAATAGGTCTGTGTGAGACTGGATTTGTGGTGTGGGTGGTTACCAACTCCTCCTGACTGACTGTGCCAGTCTTGGGCTGAGAGAGCTCTGCCTCCAGTTTGGCTGTGTAACTGCATCTCTCACATGTATTACAGTTTGTTGGAAGGAGGAGAGGGTTGTCTGTGTACATAAGGCAATTGTAAACATTGCCTCAAAATTTCCAGATTCACCATCTGGACTGGAGAGTAACCTTGAAACTGACCCTTGGACATACCAGATTAGTATAGGGAACTGTTTTTTTACTGATCAGATTAGGGAAGGGAACTGATTTTTCACTTATTCAGGAAGGAACAATCGGGAGTCTAATACTTATGAGAAGTCAAGGAGGGTGTAGTGCTTTAGATAGTTAGTGTTTCCTTATAAGAGCTGAGCAAGTGCAGGGCTTTAGAAAGAGAATAGAGTGATTACTTTGAGAGTTTGAACATTTCTAAGGGAAAAAGAGAAGAGCAGACTTTGTGGAGCCTGGAATAGTTTAAACCTGTTTACGTGGTGCTGCCCGATGCTGCTCAGTGCGCAAAACCGCACAAAAAGAGAGTTGTAGGGTTTTAAGAGAGAGATCAAGGAGTTTAGAATTGACCCAAAATGGCCAATAAAACTACAGCTTCTAGGTAGTAACCACTCCTCCAGGGACAGGCAGGCTGTTCAGTGTTAACCACTCCCACTGGTGAATACAGAGACTTCCCTTTAGCCCAAGTAAGCACCGGTCTTCTAGAAACTTCCAAACAGTTCAGAACAGCAAATCTGTAACTGAACTTTCTTAACTTTCAGAAAGTGGGAAAAAAGCAAGATTTTTTTTTGCAGTTTAAAGATAGCAGAGATACACAAGCAGCAAAATAATCACAACAGTGCAATAAATGACCCCACACTTGAGTGCTAGGCCAAAATCAGGTAAAATGCAGTTTTTAGAGAAAAAATGATTTTAAATTAAGTGCAACACAGGAAATGCAGTAAACAGGCTCTAGATGTGTTCCAAGTACTGTTACTGTTACAGATATAAACTTTAGCAAGCCGGAAAATGCCAAAAAGTAGGCAGCAAAGCAGTAAAACTTAACAAAAAATCAAAAGAAAATACTTAAAATCACAAAAGTGGCTCCTTTTCTTCTCTCAGCATTTTCTCCCTTGGTAGGTGCTTCAGCAACAACTAGCAAGCCTGAAAAGATGCCAAAACCATGAGGCAGCCTGGTTTTAAGAGAGACAGATCAAGGAGTTTAGAATTGACCCAAAATAGCCAATAAAACTACAGCTTCTAGGTAGTAACCACTCCTCCAGGGACAGGCAGGCTGTTCAGTGTTAACCACTCCCACTGGTGAACACAGAGACTTCCCTTTAGCCCAAGCAAGCACTGGCCTTCTAGAAACTTCCAAACAGTTCAGAACAGCAAATATGTAACTGAACTTTCTTAACTTTCAGAAAGTGGGAAAAAAAGCAAGATTTTTTTTCTTTTTGTTGTAGTTTAAAGGTAGCAGAGATACACAAGCAGCAAAATAATCACAACAGTGCAATAAATGACCCCACACTTGAGTGCTAGGCCAAAATCAGGTAAAATGCAGTTTTTAGAGAAAAAAATTATTTTAAATTAAGTGCAACACAGGACATGCAGTAAACAGGCTGTAGACGTGTTCCAAGTACTGTTACTGTTACAGATATAAACTTTAGCAAGCCAGAAAATGCCAAAACGTAGGCGGCAAAGCAGTAAAACTTAACAAAAAATCAGAAGAAAATACTTAAAATCACAAAAGTGGCTCCTTTTCTTCTCTCAGCGTTTTCTTCCCTTGGTAGGTGCTTCAACAACAACTAGCAAGCCTGAAAAGATGCCAAAACCATGAGGCAGCCTGGTTTTAAGAGAGACAGATCAAGGAGTTTAGAATTGACCCAAAATGGCCAATAAAACTACAGATTCTAGGTAGTAACCATTCCTCCAGGGACAGGCAGGCTGTTCAGTGTTAACCACTCCCACTGGTGAATACAGAGACTTCCCTTTAGCCCAAGCAAGCACTGGCCTTCTAGAAACTTCCAAACAGTTCAGAACAGCAAATCTGTAACTGAACTTTCTTAACTTTCAGAAAGTGGGAAAAAAGCAAGATTTTTTTTCTTTTTGTTGTAGTTTAAAGGTAGCAGAGATACACAAGCAGCAAAATAATCACAACAGTGCAATAAATGACCCCACACTTGAGTGCTAGGCCAAAATCAGGTAAAATGCAGTTTTTAGAGAAAAAAAATGATTTTAAATTAAGTGCAACACAGGAAATGCAGTAAACAGGCTGTAGACGTGTTCCAAGTACTGTTACTGTTACAGATATAAACTTTAGCAAGCCAGAAAATGCCAAAAAGTAGGCAGCAAAGCAGTAAAACTTAACAAAAAATCAGAAGAAAATACTTAAAATCACAAAAGTGGCTCCTTTTCTTCTCTCAGCATTTTCTTCCCTTGGTAGGTGCTTCAACAACAACTAGCAAGCCTGAAAAGATGCCAAAACCATGAGGCAGCCTGGTTTTAAGAGAGACAGATCAAGGAGTTTAGAATTGACCCAAAATGGCCAATAAAACTACAGCTTCTAGGTAGTAACCACTCCTCCAGGGACAGGCAGGCTGTTCAGTGTTAACCACTCCCACTGGTGAACACAGAGACTTTCCTTTAGCCCAAGCAAGCACTGGCCTTCTAGAAACTTCCAAACAGTTCAGAACAGCAAATCTGTAACTGAACTTTCTTAACTTTCAGAAAGTGGGAAAAAAGCAAGATTTTTTTTTTCTTTTGTTGTAGTTTAAAGGTAGCAGAGATACACAAGCAGCAAAATAATCACAACAGTGCAATAAATGACCCCACACTTGAGTGCTAGGCCAAAATCAGGTAAAATGCAGTTTAGAGAAAAAATTATTTTAAATTAAGTGCAACACAGGAAATGCAGTAAACAGGCTCTAGATGTGTTCCAAGTACTGTTACTGTTACAGATATAAACTTTAGCAAGCCAGAAAATGCCAAAAAGTAGGTGGCAAAGCAGTAAAACTTAACAAAAAATCAGAAGAAAATACTTAAAATCACAAAAGTGGCTCCTTTTCTTCTCTCAGCATTTTCTTCCCTTGGTAGGTGCTTCAACAACAACTAGCAAGCCTGAAAAGATGCCAAAACCATGAGGCAGCCTGGTTTTAAGAGAGACAGATCAAGGAGTTTAGAATTGACCCGAAATGGCCAATAAAACTACAGATTCTAGGTAGTAACCATTCCTCCAGGGACAGGCAGGCTGTTCAGTGTTAACCACTCCCACTGGTGAGCACAGAGACTTTCCTTTAGCCCAAGCAAGCACTGGCCTTCTAGAAACTTCCAAACAGTTCAGAACAGCAAATCTGTAACTGAACTTTCTTAACTTTCAGAAAGTGGGAAAAAAGCAAGATTTGTTTTTCTTTTGGTTGTAGTTTAAAGGTAGCATAGATACACAAGCAGCAAAATAATCACAACAGTGCAATAAATGACCCCACACTTGAGTGCTAGGCCAAAATCAGGTAAAATGCAGTTTTAGAGAAAAATGATTTTAAATTAAGTGCAACACAGGAAATGCAGTAAACAGGCTCTAGATGTGTTCCAAGTACTGTTACTGTTACAGATATAAACTTTAGCAAGCCGGAAAATGCCAAAAAGTAGGTGGCAAAGCAGTAAAACTTAACAAAAAATCAGAAGAAAATACTTAAAATCACAAAAGTGGCTCCTTTTCTTCTCTCAGCATTTTCTCCCCTTGGTAGGTGCTTCAGCAGCAACTAGCAAGCTTGAAAAGATACCAAAACCATGAGGCAGCCTGGTTTTAAGAGAGACAGATCAAGGAGTTTAGAATTGACCCAAAATGGCTAATAAAACTACAGCTTCTAGGTAGTAACCACTCCTCCATGGACAGGTAGGCTGTTCAGTGTTAACCACTCCCACTGGTGAACACAGAGACTTCCCTTTAGCCCAAGCAAGCACTGGCCTTATAGAAACTTCCAAACAGTTCAGAACAGCAAATCTGTAACTGAACTTTCTTAACTCTCTAAACTAAGCGTAAATTCTTTGTTATCCATTTCCTGTGGGTATTCTACAGAAAGTTCCAGAACATCTTGTGCCATATTGTCATCAGATTCATCTTATGTCATCTGTTGCTCTTTATATGGGAACTCACTGGCCTATCACTCCACAATACTGACTGCATCAGAGTTGCTACAGTTTCTTGTTCCTTCCCTGGCTGTGCAACTCCAGCTGAACTTTTGTACTGGTTTTCTGCTGATGGCTCTGAAGTATCTTCATATGGCAACTAATTAGATGCTTCCTGCTCTCCTCGTTCCTCCTTAATTTGTAGATTTATTATTCTATCATGATGTGATGTTATCAAAGTAAAATTTTCTACTCAAAGTCCTTCACTTTGCAGTTATTCTATAACTTCAGTTTTTTATTTCTTTAACTTCTCCATTATTAATCCTTGTTTCTACTTTCCCACTTCATGTTCTTATTTTTTGCATTGTAAGATTTTCCATATCTGGATACCTTTGTCTGTATTTCTCTTCAAATATCTTTGGTGCTGCTTTTTGTACTGATTAGTTTAGCTTTTTCTTTTGCATAAATATTGCAATATATTAAATTTCTTTTTCTTTCCCATGTCCATGTTTCTTTTCAGATGTCTCCCACGGTTTTTGTTTCTCCTTAATTGGGTGACTCATTGTTCCATCATGCTGCAACATAGCCTGTGGTAGTCTTCTTCAGTAACTCCTTCACTTAGCAGGTATTCCATAATTTCACCTTCTATTTTTTAACTTCTACTTTACTAATCTTCTCCCCCAAATTTATTATTCCTTCATGCAGGACTAGCTTAGTCCTGCATGGAGGTGGCCATTTAGGAGCAGGATGACAGCACAACATGCATATTACTGAGGTGCACTGCCTGAGCTCCTAATCTTACATGGAGCGTGTAAGAATGCAGGGGGTGTGTCTGAGAGCAGAGCTCTCAGAATATGCATGCCTCCTCAATGAAGAACAGCAGAAAGGGCTAAGAAATAAGTGAGACTGCTCATAGGTGTCCGCATATCCCCACCAACAGTCCCCCTCATGTACAACAGCAAGTATACAGAAATAAAATGAAACCCCCCCCCTTTTTTTTAAATCCGATTAAAGCTAACCATAAGTGCACAGGTTTGCCCATTGCTTATCTATGGTTAATGCAGCTTAAATCGCTGAAGAGGATAACAAGGAAGATATATGCAAATGAAACAGCATAGCAATAGTGTATTGGCAGAGCATTTGCCTTACGAGCAGGCATTCCCAGTTCGAGTCGCACTGCAGCACTTTCCATGGCAAAGCACATTATGACTAATATTTATGATGCATAACCCACTAAATAACATATAGTAATGAACTGAAGTACTGCAATAAATGCACATGTGAGGTGTCAGAATCATCATCATCTTTCAGCTGTTCCCATTAGGGGTCGCCACAGTGGATCATCTGTTTCCATTTCTTCCTGTCCTCTGCATCTTTCTTTGTCACATCAACCACCTGCATGTCCTCTCTCACCACACCCATAAACCTTATCTTAGGCCTTCCTCTTTTCCTGTTTCCTGGCAGCTTCATCCTTAGCATCTTTTTCCCAATATACTCAGCATCCCTCCTTAGCACATGTCCAAACCAATGTAATCTTGCCTCTCTGGCTTTGTCATCAAACCTTCCAACCTGGGCTGACCCTCTAATATACTTATTCCTAATCCTGTCCACCCTTGTCACACCCAGTGCAAATCCTAACATCTTTAACTCTGTCACATCCAGCTCTAACTCCTGACTTTTTCTCAATGCCACTGTCTCCAACCCATATAACATAGCTGGTCTCACTACCATCTTGTGAACCTTCCCTTTCACTCTTACTGGTACTCATCTGTCACAAATCACTCCTGACACTCTTCTCCACCCTCTCCATCCTGCCTGTACTCTCTTCTTCACCTCTCTTCCACACTCACCATTACTCTGAACTATTAATCCCAAGTATTTAAACTCATCCACCTTCGCCACCTCTACTCCTTGCATCCTCACCATTCCTCTATCCTCCCTCTCATTCACACACATATATTCTGTCTTAGTCCTGCGGACCTTCATTCCTCTTCTCTCTAGAGCATATCACCATCTCTCCAGGGTCTCCTCCACCTGTTCCCTACTCTCACTACAGATCACAATGTCATCTGCAAACATCATAGTCCATGGGGACTCCTGTCTGATCTTGTCTGTCAACCTGTCCATCACCATTGCAAATAAGAAAGGTCTCAGAGTTGATCCATGATGTAATCCCACCTCCACCTTAAACGCATCCGTCACACCCACCGCAGACCTCACTGCTGTCACACTACCCATGTACATATCCTGTACCACTTTTACATACTTCTCTGACACTCCCGACTTCCTCCTACAATACCACAACTCCTCTCTAGGCACCCTGTCATATGCTTTCTCTAAGTCTACAAAAACACAATGCAACTCCTTCTGACCTTCTCTGTACTTCTCCATCAACACTCTCAGAGCAAACATCACATCTGTAGTGCTCTTTCCCAGCATGAAACCATACTGCTGATCACTAATCATCACGTCCCTTCTTAACCTAGCTTCCACTACTGTTTCCCATAACTTCATGCTGTGACTGATCAGTTTAATCCCTCTGTAGTTACTACAGCTCTGCACATCACCCTTATTCTTAAAAATCAGTACCAAAACACTTTTTCTCCATTCCTCAGGCATCCTCTCACTTTCCAAAATTTCATTAAACAATCTGGTTAAAAACTCCACTGCCATTTCACCTAAACACCTCCATGCTTCCACAGGTATGTCATCTGGACCAACAGCCTTTCCATTCTTCATCCTCTTCATAGCTATCCTTACTTCCTCCTTGCAAATCTATTGCACTTCATGATTCTCTATCCCACATCATCCAACCTTCTCTGCCTCTCATTCTCTTCATTTGTCAACCCCTCAAAGTACTCTTTCCATCTGCTCAACACACTCTCCTTGCTTGCAAGTATGTTTCCCTCATTATCATTTATCACCTTTACCTGCTGCACATCTTTCCTAGCTTGGTCACTCTGTCTAGCCAATTGGTACAGGTCCTTTTCTCTCTCCTTAGTGTCCAGCCTTTCATACAACCCTTCATATGCCTTATTCTTAGCCTTCACCAACTCTCTCTTTGCCATGCACCTCATCTCCTTATATGCCTGTCTACTTTCTTCATCTCTCTGACAATCCCACTTCTTCTTTGCCAACCTCTTTCTCTGTACACTCTCCTGTACTTCCTCATTCCACCACCATGTCTCCTTGTCCTCCTTCCTCTGTCCAGATGTCATACCAAGCACCTTTCTAGCCATATCCCTTACTAGCTCTGCTGTAGTTACCCAGCTATTCGGTAACTCTTCACTGCCACCCAGTGCCTGTCTTAACTCTTTCCTGAACTCTACCTCACAATTACCCTTTTCAATTTCCACCATTTGATCCTTGGTGCTCCCCTCACACTCCTCCTCCTCTTATTGATCACCAATGTCATCCTACAAACCACCATCCTATGCTGCCTAACTGTACTTTCCCTGGTCACCACTTTACAGTCTCCAATCTCCTTCAAACTAGCCCTCCTACATAAAATATAATCCACCAGTGTGCATCTTCCTCCACTCTTGTATGTCATCCTATGCTCCTCCCTCTTGTTAAAATATGTATTCACCACAGCCATGTCCATCCTTTTTGCAAAATCCACTACAATCTGACCTTCTGCATTCCTTTGTTTAACACCATACCTACCCATCACTTCCTCATTCCCTCTGTTCCCTTCACCAACATGCCCATTGAAATCTGCTCCTATCACCACTCTCTCACCCTCGGATACAGTCATCATGACTTCATCCAACTCACTCCAAAATTTTTCTTTCTTGTCCATCACACACACAACATGTGGAGCATATGCACTAACAACATTCATCATTAGACCATCAATTTCCATCTTCATAAACATCACTCGATCCGACACTCTTTTCACCTCCAAAACACTCTTAGCATACTGTCCTTAACCCACTGAATAACATATAGTAATGAACTGAAGTACTGCAGTAAATGCACGTGAGGTGTCAGTATCATAATGAATAAAACACTAGTAAGCAGGTTTAAGCACCAATAAGCAGCAGTGAGCATATTTAAGCACTAGTAAGCGGGTTTAAGCCCATTTGCATGGGGGTAAGCAATGCGCACACAGGTTAAGCAATTTTGAAGCTAACTCTCTGTAAGCATATGTAACCAAAGGTCAGCATTGCTTACCCTTACGCAAACCCACACAAACCCGCTTACAAATGCTCAAAAGTGCCCTAATCACTCTGTATCCAACGGCCCTTGTTCTGCCCATCAGCAAAATAAACAGCTTTGCAGGTTTTGAACCAGGACCCTATACACTACAGTTACAGTAGTTAACCACCAAGCCATCATAGAAGTACAGAAGAATGAGGTATCAGCAAACAAGTCTTCACCATAGTAAAACCAAACTGAACCTGTGAAAGGAATCAGTATACAGACATATGTGCCTCAACCCACTATATAACATAAGTATGTGAAATGGAGTACAGCAGTAAGCCCAGAAGTCAGGTGTAATTGTAATAGAGTGTTGAAGTCCCCAAAAAACACAAGGACCCCATACAGTGTACGTACACATGAATCATGGATACCAGGCATACATATAAAGTGTAATGAATAATAAATCAATGCCAAAAAGAAAATATAATGCAAAGTCTAATATAAGCATTACACAGGCCAGCTTAGGAGGTGTAAGCAATGAGTAGGTTAGCTAACACAGTGTGCCCAGAGGTATACCCCTTTAAACAATGACAAGCCTAGGTAAGCAGGTTTGCCCATAGCTTAGCCTTTTCAAAGTGAGCCAGTCATGGAAAAGTGCAGGAAATCAGCCCTACTTAAACCCAAGAGGTGGGAATACATCTCATAACTGGTTGTAGCTTCCAATTACAGGCACCATGTCAGGAAGGGAAGAAGGTGTGCACTTTCGGCTGCAGTGCTGGTGCATCCAAGAGTCCAGAGTCATGGCAGGACTCCTTGTCAAAGAACATGATCAGAGACTGCTGCAGTGCCAGTACCAGGGCTCCCAATATAAGGCAGAGGCCTGGGACTGTCTCGCCCGTGACCTCAGCAGTGCCACTGGTATACCCTGAACTGGTGACCAATTCAGGCATCACTATGCCGACCTGAAGCGGTGTAAGTGGGACCTCTTGGACCAGTGGATCCAAGAGGCTAGAGAGAAGGGATGTCCCAGCTGTGTGCAAGTATCACCTCACTATGTGTGTAATAATTGCCAGCTCATGTATATCATGGATAGGGTAGGTATGGCTACATATTCCTTTTATGTCCCCCACAGCTACAGTGGAGTGGGCTGCAAACCAGGGGGCCCACGTCAGTCACCTGGTGAGGTTGCGACACGAGGCAAGTCAGTAATACTCATGCATTTACTGTCATAAGAAATAAAACTAAAAGTATTAGTAAATGAATTGCCTGTATAAAACCTGTATTGTTCAAGGCAAGTACTGCATACACCGGAAAAAATGGCAGGAAGAGTCTCATATAGTTTGTAAGTAAATAAAGCGTAATAGTCTGACGATAAACATCTAACTGCTGGATTGCATGTGTATATTCTGGCATCATATGGTAATGTAGATTTGCAATCACGTAATAGTACTTTGTATTAAGCACTGTTACCCACACTGTGCACCATAAATAGAATGTGTTGGAATGCCTATATATGACTGGTGTAACCCCAGAGGCCATTTAGTACAACTGAGAGACACATAGACAGAAAACAGGGAAAAGGCAAACAACAATACCTGAATAGCACATGCAACTGAGATGTGAACTGTTATATTTTTAGCTCACACAGCCATGGTTCAAATCCTGGCAGTTTGTGTAGTTTGCATACAGAATCATACCCCACAACTGTACTATGTCCAGAATGTCCAGTAAAGTTGCCCATATCTGGTGCCTGTCAACCTGTCCCCCTGTGAAATCAGTGAGATGATCCCAGACATATAAACAGCAAATAGGAAATACAACTGTTTGACACACATCTATGAGAACAAAGCTGGCAAACTCCCCAAAACCATATGAGAGAAATAAGTCACATACGTCGCATTTACACCCCCATGTTGGCAAGCTGTGGCCAGAGTGTGTACAGTAACAGAGTGAGATGTATGTGCATATTAGTAATGTGTAATCTGATTCTGTGTGTGGCAACATTCAGGGAGTGCTAACAAACAGTTCTCCCACAAGTCTGCCGGATACCAACACTGTGCCCAGAAATACAAGAATGTTACCCTGTACTGGTACTGTTTACATTGGTATTGTATGGCATTGTGACTGATGCAGTTGCTCTGAATAACAAGGTAGTAGTCATCATTGTTTCCCACACTATCCTACAAAATATAACTGTCTAGAATATCTGTATAAGAGTGTTGTAATACAAGGTCAGAATGTCATAGCACAGGAGAATTATAAGTCAGAAAGCAGATAGGAGATATACAGCAATATCTATATAGCACACACAACTTTGATTGTCAGTCTGTAAGTTGTAGCAGACACAGCCATGGTCTGAATCCTGGGAGTGGAAGTAGGCTGCATACAGAATCATACCCCACAACTGTACAGATAAGACCAGGATGTCCAGTATATGGACCCATATCTGCTGCCTGTCCCCCTTCCCCCTGGGAAGTCTGTGGGATGATCCCAGATGTTTAGCCAGCCAACAGACAATACAAGTTCATAGGTTGGTACTAGGCCCTAGGGCCTATAAAAGCCTAGCCATAACAATTCCCTGGTTGTTTATGCCCACAATGTTTACCTACCTGGACCCTGTCTATTAGGGTGACAGATGTGATTCCTGGGGTAAATTTCCTATCTCCCATCCAATTTTCAAGGTTCCTTTTGAAGAGCGCCAAAGAGGCACTTTGCTTGACATGTATGGGCAGTCTATTCCAGAGTATGGGGAGTCTCTGGGTCAGAAACCTAGCCCTCCAACATGTCCTGTTCATTGTGATAATGAGGTTTAGTTTCCTGGAGCGTGTGGCTCTAAGGGATTGAGATTTCATTAGGTGGACCATGTCCAACAGATCAGGGTTATACATGGCCTTGTAAGTTAAGCTGAGGTCGTCTCTGAGTAGGCGATATGTGACAGAGTATAGCTGGAGTTTTTTTAGATGGTCAGCATAGGGCATTTGCTTTAGGCCTGTGATTCTTTTAGTGAGATATTTCTGAGGCCTTTCCAACTGTTACACATGTTTTGTGATGTACATACCAAATGGGGGGTTGTACTCTATAATGGGTATAATGAGGAATGAGTACAGTGGGACAATGACCTCCTTCTTTCTCGATGAAAAGCCCTTTGTGATAAGGTCTGCCACATAAAAGGATTTCCTCACTGTAGTGGTGATGTGGTTATCAAAGGTGAGACCACTGTCCACCTGTGTTCCTAAGTCTCTCAACACACTTTCAGTGTTTAGGGTATTGCCTCCTCTTGCAGCCCCTATCATTTTGTTGTTTTGTTTGTTAAAAGTTCCCCGCTTGTATGCACCGGTGATGTAGAGTGTGGGAAAAACCAGAGGGGAAGGTGTTTGCATAGTTTATAGTACTGTTCTGGGCTGGGCTGGTCTGCTGCCTGTGTAATTGGTTGATTCTGATACATTTCGTCTGCCACCTATGCTAGTTCTCCTAGATTACCTTCCTACTGCTGTTTTCCCTTCCCATTGCCTTACTGTTTAAGCCAGGGGGGTGTGCCGCGCAAACACAGTGCTCAAATGTACACAGAGATGCTATTTCCTGGTTTAACTTATTTTTTCTTTCCTTTAAAACCCAGTGCATGGTGCACACATCTGCTTAGGCAATGTCAAGAGTGTTAGGCAGACTCAGACACACACCCTTGCTTAGCTGTGCTTAGCTAGGAGCAAACCTGAGCCACAGGGCTCCAATCCACTTACAGTATGCCTGACCCCCCCCCATGATGTCAGCTAACTCCGAGGCTTGCACCAAGCTATCCCTGCTCTTACACTGTTGGGACCTGACTAGCATGCTGGGGGAAACTGGGATTCACTATCATTCCCCTCATTTGCATATGATTGCCTGCTAATGCATAATTACATGTCTCACACTGAGCCTCCACCCTTAGCAACCACTACTCACTGGCCATGTTGTCTTTTGCCTGCCATTGACTTTAATGGAAGAACAGTGATTTTAGTTAGAATGCTTATTTTAGGTTTATTTTCTTATCTTCCCCCCAATTTCATTTGTGTGCCGCTGCCCTAGACTTAAACAGCCGAGATCGGCTAAAAAAAAATAAAAGTTGATTTTTAAACATTTTTTAAGCTGTTTTCAATGCCAATGGTCTTATTCTTGGCCATTTGCATGCTTCCTGAGTGATATGCACCCTTTATTTGGAGCTGTCATGGCTCAGTTTTGGAATTTGCAGAAATGTACTCGGTTACTAACTGAGTACATTTCTGCAGATTACACTAGCTCTGCCCAGTTTCCAGCTTCCTGGATCGCAGATTCACCTCATTTGCATGGATTTCTCCTACAAATGGGGTAATTTGCATACAGGGGCTTAGTCCGTGCAGAACTAGTGCAGGAGCGCTCGTGCACGCCCATGCAGGCTATTCCTGGCTCGCACGGCAGACATATTGCCTGCTGGAGCTCCTGCACTAATCCTGCATGCCGTGCAAGGCTTGCAGAGTCTGTTGGACTATTCTGCATTCTGCTGTTGTAATCTTATTGTTTGTGTTGTGAAACGTTCCATATCTGGATGCCTTAGCCTGTATTTCTCTCTGAATGTCTTTGGGGTTGTTTTTTTTTTTTTTTGCCTTGATTAATTTGGCTTTCTCTTTTGCATAAATATTGCACCACATCAGATCTCTCTTTCATTCCCATATCCATATTTCCTTTTTATACCTTTCAAAATAAAGTATCCAAGTGGATGATGCCTGAGATATTTACAGAAATATGATTTTTATGCATAGGTTCATAGGTTCATAGGTTCATACTAGGCTATCTGCCCGAGGGCATTTATAAGCCTAGCCCATTGTTTTGTGGCTTACGCCACCCCTTTAGTATGGGGAACTATACGCATTATTTTGCTGTGCCTTTGTTGAGCAGTGACACTGAGGTAATTCCTGGGGTATATCTGCGATCTCCCATCCATTGGTCAAGATTTCTCTTGAACAAGGCCAGCGAGGTGCTCTGCCTCACATGTACCGGGATTTTGTTCCACAGCATAGGGAGTCTTTGGGTGATGAATCTATCTCTCCAGCACGTCCTATTAATAGCCGTGTCGAGGTTTAAGTCTCCCGCCCTTGTGGCTCTGATGGATCTAGATTTTTTGAGGTGAAGCATATTCATCAAATCTGGGTTTGACATGGCCTTGTATGTTAGGCAAAGGTCACCTCTGAGCAGTGTAGCGACTGAATAGAGCTGGAGTTCTTTCAGTCGGGCAGCATAGGACAGATTTTGAGACCCTTTATCCTTTTGGTGAGGAACTTTTGTGGCCTCTCCAGCTGCTGCAAGTGTCGGGTCAGATACATTCGAATGGGGCATTGTACTCAATCATTGGTCTGATGAGTGATGAGTAAAGGGAGACTATGACCTCCCTTGATCTAGATGAGAATCCCTTCATGATAAGGTGGGCAATGTAGAAGGACTTCCTAACTACTTTAGCTACATGGGTGTCAAATGACAGACTACTATCAACCTGGGTCCCCAGGTCCCTGATAACTTCTTCTGTGCTCAGTGGATTGCCACCTATTTGGTAGCTAGGGTAACCTTGTTTTCCCGAAGGGTATGACTATGCATTTTTGGCATTTAACTTTAGGCGTGGCTCTGGCACCAGTTATCCGTTTCTGTGAGACCCTTCTGAAGGAGATCTGTGGCAGCTGTGTTTTCTACTATGGCCCAGTTTGCAGTCATCTGCAAACTTTGTCAGCCATAACCCTCCTGTGTTTCCTTGTACTTCAGAAAAGTAGATGCCAAACAAGAGTGGGCCCAGGACTGAGCCCTGTGGGACACCACTTGTGACAGGCTTTGAGTCTGACATAGCCAGCAACTCTGACCCTGTGGGTTCTGTCACTCAGCCAGTTTGCAACCCATCTTGTGATGTATGGGTTAACATTTAAGCTGATGAGTTTTCAATGATACCCGAGTGGGGTATTGTATCAAAGGCCTTAGCCAGATCGAGGTAGGCTGTATGGACTGCCTTTCCTCATCAATGGCTTTGGTGACTGTTTCAAAAAGTCAACCAAGTTTAAAAGGCATGATCTGCCTTTGACAAAGCCAAACTGGGTTGGATCCAAAGTCTGCAAATTCCTATGTCTTTATTTATGAGGTCCATTATGATCCTCTCCATGGCTTTGCAGATAAGGCTTGTCAAGCTAATGGGCGGTAATTTCCAGGGTCTGTGGAGGCACCGCCTTTGTGAAGTGGGACCACAGTTGCAGTGCGCCACTCCTGAGTACGTATCCAGAGGTAAGACTTTGATTAAACAGCTGTCCTAGCTGTGGGTTTAATTCCTCATTGAGTTCAGGAGCACACAGCCGGGACACCATCGGGTCCCATGGATGCTGTGTTTTTGCTTTGGAGAGAGCAGTTCTCACTTGGGCTGGAGATGTTTGGGGGCTGCACTCATTTGGTATACATATCTCTCCTTTTGGGGGGGAGGGCGGGCAGAAGTTTGCACTGAACCTGTCAGCCAGTATGTTGGCAATGTCTGTAGGATCAGTAATCTTCACATCATTTTGAACTAGTTCTGAGCATATCTGGGAGTTTCCTCCTAGGTTTCTAACATAGCTAAAGAAGGCCTTATGATTGTCTTTTGAGTCTTTAGCTATTTTTCTCTCGAAATTTGCTTTGGATGATTTTATGCATATTACTTAATAATCCTATAAAAATATCTGCAGACTTATTGGGGGCAGACCACATGTATTAGTAGCACTTTCTGAAACATTATGTAGTCATTTAGTTCATTCCATGTAGTGCAATCTGAACAATTTCTTGGCCAAATTATTGATATTGAAATTAACATATGAAATATGTATAATATTTCAGGAAAATAACCTAGAATTTCTCTGCTACACACTTGCTTATTTAGTCAAGTACTCAAGTTAACAGTACAAATATGTTAAAAACTGATTCTGATTTTGCATGAGTCTTGGCTTTGTCCTTGAATCTAGGTCTACTTCAGTAACAGAATTAGTACACTTAAAACAGGAATAAACTAGGCATTGAATTCATATGTTTCATTGTTTCAGGTACAGTACAGTAATCCAGTAAATTACTAGTACTCACCTTCTAGATCAGGCCAAATTCACCCCAGACATGAATGGCATAGCAGTCCTAGGAAAGGCAGGTACAATCTAATGTGAAGACTGTCAAGCCTTGAATTTCCTATCACTTTCTTCCACCAGTACACACTTATATGTACTAATATCATAGAAGGAAATATCCATGTATTTACTGCATGGCATATGCACATCTGAGCAATAGTAACTTGTTTTAGAGCACAATAAATTAAAGGTATGCACAGACCACTCAAGAGGTAGAATTTGTTCAGAGCACAATGAACAAAAGGCATACGGATAAGGTCGCACAGATAATAAAATTAAATAAATACAGCTAAGTTACCTCACTAAACTCTTTTCCCTGACTCCCAACAATACTTTCTCTAGCACGTACAACCATTAATAACCAGACAATAATTCCATTTTTCTTACCTCTCCAAACTCCCTCAGAATACAACACAATTAATTCAAAAAAGGAAAATGTAAAAGTAAATGAAATCCTCTTTCATCTGCCACTGCCTAACAAAATCAAAGGTCATCAACAAGACTGAACCTGTACAAGATTTGAAGTTGTAAGCATAAATACCAAACATCAGTTGCTTCCACATTAAAATCAGCCTACCATGCTCTGTCATTTTCTTTTATAACTTGTTGATATTTTGGCTTATGCGTTTCAGTCAAGTGAGTTTTCAATATTTTGAATTTTCAATGTTATGGTCTCAGTCAAATGAATTTCAGTGAAATGAAATTTCGATCATGTGTAGTACACCCATGTGTATATACATATATATATATATATATATATATATATATATACACACACACACACACACACACACACACACACACACACACACACACACACACACACACACACACACACACACACACACACACACACACACACAAACACACAAATGCATATAAGAATAGACAGTTCTAATTTCTATCTATGAATCTATCTATCCATCTGTAAGTATGTATTTATAAATTAATATGGGTTACTTTCAAGCTCTCAATCTCTCCAGAAATATCGGCTGAAGAGTTAGACAATCATCTTTCTTGAATGTTACGAATGTTGTGATGAGCGAGATTGCAGTACAGAGGGAATTGTGGAATTTGCCATTTTCCCACTATAATACAATCTTGGAATTTTTGTATTTAAGTAGCAATGGGTGTGGGGGTGACATTTTTTGATTTTATTCAAATGTCTGTGATTTGCTTTCAAATTTTTTTCTTGCATTTTTTTTTTATTTCTACATTCTGAATAAACATTTCAGAACATATCCATACAACGGTTTAATGTGCTAAGCTAACAGACCCAGTCTAGTATTAAATGTGTGCATATATATCCATAAAATTATATTATTAGTCTAACCTGGGTGATTTATGAATTTTTATAATCTAATATAAAATACTGGCAGTGCTAATACCACACATTTTAAATATTTGCAGTGCCAATACCACACATTTTATCTATATTATGTCAATAATACTTTGTTTCCATAATTATAGTACAAAACTTAACTAAAAATGTTAGTCAAAACTTCAAATATTGTGCAGAAAAATACAGAAAGAAATGAATTTATATTTAAAATATAAAATTTATAAAGTTAATGATACCCAAGTTAATAAGTAAGATATGGTTCATTTGTGAGGTTTGCATGTTAGGGTAGCAACGCAGGCTATATCTGTTAATGACTGTGGGAAGTCTTTCTGGTTGCTTTTTGTTTGGCATGTTTGCAGTCTCATCATCTCTGCCCTCAGTTCTAGAGATCAGAAGAGGATATTACAGTGTGGTGTTTAAGTGCAAAATATCTTTATACAGAGCCCAATTTTTCCAATACACTCACTTCTTTATTTTTCTGACTAATCTAATTACTGTGGAGTAAATTCCTGAATTATTTGCCATCATTTTGTTATTGTAGGGGGGTTTACATCCTTCTAGTGCTGTGTGATTGTGTTTTTGGCTGTTAGGTACATGATCTGAAGAATACTAGGGCAGTGAAACCCTGGAACAAAACCAAAGGTTGACATAGCCCTGCTTTCCGTGTATCCCAGTGTACACATCTTTTTTTCCTAGTTCCAAAAAGCTTCCCAAAATGTTTTTATTTTGTGACAGTCCCAGATTATGCACACCCGGTATGACCTTCATGGTGACATCTGCAGTACTGTTGGTTATATGCAGGGGGGTCTGATTTTGAATCCATTCTGGGGTGGTAACGAGTGATGTTGGCATTTCCATGTGAACGGTCCTCATTTTGGGGACTGTGTTAACTTCAATGGAGTTTTATTAGTTCATAGGTAAGTACTAGGCTAGTTACCCTTCTGAGACATTTCAGGCTCAGTCAATTTTCAAGGGTGAGAATCAGACTCTGTACCTTGTGTCTGTGAGGTAAACACCCCAACCATTATGCCAAATCTCCTCCATTTAACATCATAATGAGACTTTTCTTGCCAACGTCAGCTATCTTATTCTTTCAATACCACTACATGAAATATTTTACCACTTGTAGCATTCAGAGCTTAGATAAACAATCCTGTCTTGGTTTGTGATTGACTGGTATTTTATTTGATTTATTTGAATTTATATTTTATTTTTTGCCACTGTTTTTCACTGTTTATAGGAAGGAAGGGACAACTTGTAGAGATTTACTTTGATTTATATTTTGTTGTTTTACCTTTAATTTTCACTGTTTGTTGTTAGAAAGGAATAGGTTTTAGACAGGCAAACTGTAGGAATCCTAGGGGCTTTAGTTCACTACAAAGTCACACAGACTGCAAAGAGGACAATCTAGAGCTTATCTAAAGAGTCCTGTCTTGATTTGTGATTTATTGATCTTTATGGTTAAAAAGAGGTGCAACTGTGAGCAATAGTGAGCACAAGCTACTGAGATGTAAAGAAATTCCAGCTTTTGTCTGACTTTAAGAACCTTTATGGTCCGAGCAACAACTTTACAGCACTCACTTTAGTGTTTAGTTGCATATTATTTGGTGATTTTTCTCATAGAAATTGATTTATGTTCTCATTGAATTCTGTGGTAACTGGTTTTGATTAGTCTTTTCTTTTATAAGTTTTTATTCTTTTAAAGGTGAATATGTATTCCTTATGTGAGTATGCCATTAATGATTTGCTAAAGCACAAATATCTTGTACAGTGTAATAAATGCTATGCATATTCGAAGGTAACAGCTGATAACACTGGCAATCTGTGTTCTTCATGTCAAATATGGGATTATTTGCTTACCGTTATTAGCAGTAAATCCAGACTTACTGATGACAAATTGCTCTTGTGCGATTGACACAGCTTGGAGAACCGTTGTTACATATAATAACGACTGCACTTGTTAGATAAATAATGTTAGACAAAGAGCAAATAGAACACATTGAAAAAAGGACATGTTTATTATTTGTAAAGATCACACAACCTCTATGAAACAAGACGATTGCCCCTGACAGCTTTAAAATTCTGGATACAGGTATTCAGCAATCAGAAGATTCAGAGTGCTTCAAAGGAAATAAAAAGAAAGGAAGACGTTCACAACAAATAACAAGGAAGAAAAAGAAACTGATAAATGTCTATAAAGTAAAGAAAATATATACTAAAAAAGACACTACTTTGTTATGTAACACACAGATTACAGGGAATGATAAAATTTTTCTATCAGAAAACCTTCAGTCTGCAAAAAAAGGCAGCATTTTTCCAAAAGAGAAGGTAGAAAAAAGAGGCAAGGGGCTGGTGTAAAGAAAGAAATCAACATTGAATGTGGAAGGATTGAAGAACATTACAGTAAGAAAAAAAGGTGAGAAAGTCACATGTTGACAGCATGGCTGAAGCTGTGAATGCCAAAGCCAGCTGGATGAGAACTGTATGCTTGCAAATGTAATATGCACTGAAAATGGTGGGATTAAATAAGACTAATGGTGATGAAGATCATTCCTTTGCAACAATTGTTAGAGCAGATATTATTGAATTAGAAGTTGAAGAGTCTTCAGATCTGGTCAGAAGAGATATTCTTATAACTGGAGATTCAATTATTAGAGGAACTGAGACTTACATTTGCAGAGAGGATAATGAACACTGGATAGTGTTATGCTTACCAGGAGCAAAAATAGAGGATGTGAGACAGGACTTAGAATGCCTTAATGTAAGGGATCTGTTTTTATTTATGTCAGTACAAATGATCTCATCACCAAGTACACTCTGACTGCTAGTAGGAAACTTACAGCCATCTTAGATAGCATTGCTTGTACTGGTGTTAAGACATATTTTACACAAATCACATATAGAAAGGTGTATCAGGTCACAATGAATGAAACGATTTTTGGGGTAAATACCTACAAGAAAAACATTTCCCATTTTTAATAAATGAAATGTGTAGAGCATCGGAGCCTACATTTTGGCACACATACTCAGAGAAGATGGTGTACATTTGTCAGAATCAGAGAAGAGAATTTTTGTAGCAGATACTTTGCAGTATTTGACAAACAGGCAGGATTTGTGTCAGGTTTTGCAGTTTGCAGTTAACAATATTTGATGAATTTCTGATGGTTGTTAATGCTAGGAACATTAATAGCAGTTTTTTATTGGAAAATTTGCTGTATTCTCACAGGATTGATCTTATTATTGTTTGTGATATATGGTTAAAGAAAACAGTTCTGTCAGGGTATAAATCTTTTTTAATGTAACAGACATTCCAACAAAAAATCAGGTGGAGATGTTATGACAGGGATTAAAGATAGTTATGAGGCCTGTGATTATTACATTTTCACTGATAACACCAATGCTATATATTGTGCAACTGTGGTAATAAAGACAACCCTGAAACATATAACAATCACTGGAGTGTATAGATCACCAAAGTCAAGTGCTGACGAACTACAGGAATTCATACATTTCTTGCATGAAACACAGGATGGCCAAATAATAATGGCTGGGGACTTAACTTTACCAGAAACAGACTGGAATAATATTGACTCAACAACATTAGTAAGGAAATTATTCACAAGGTCTGTTCAGGAACAACAATTGCTTCAGATTATATAAAAAAATCCACCAGGGAACACAACATACTAGATATTGTTTGTGTTCCTGAATAAATTACTGTTACTTCATGTCAGGTTTGTTCCACCATTTATGTGGAGTGATCATGGAGTTATAAAGAATAATTTGTTGCTAGATAATTCTGCCAAACTGAAATTAAAACCAGTGACAGAAGATTAATTGCAGATTATGTGGAAGCAAAACATTCACTAAGTACAATTAATTGGAGTGACACATTCAATGGAAAAAACTTCAGAAGGAAATGTAGAAAGTTTTGAAGGAGACATTGTTTGATTGCAAAAAATTAAAAAAAAAAACATTTAACATCAGGATCTAGGCATACAACGTTGGGGACATATTTGCATAAGAACAAGATAGCTGATAAGGTGAGAGACAAAAAATATAAGAAATGGAAATGAGATAGGCATCCAGGTAACCTCAGATACTGAAATCAAATTAGATTATACTGAAAAGGAACTATGCAAACTGCATCCAAAGCATGGGGAAGCGACATAATTATTAATATTTCCTGATACCACTTCAGCAAGAACTTAAAATCATATAGATCCTTTTTTAATTTCTCCAAATCTTTTGGGTTTCCTAATACCATGACAGGAAGGGTCTATATCAGAACATCGAAGTTTTAAAACTTCGAATGTTCTATTATCAACCCGTTTTGAATGAATGCTGAAAACAGCGAATCTGCAGAACACCAAATTCTTTCCTAGGGAAAGAATTTGGTTGGCCGGTTCTGTTGCTTCGCTATTTTCAGCACTGTGGTGGAAGTTCAGGTAAGTGTGCGATTGTTTAGTTGTTAAGATTACGATATGGGTGAGGTGAGTTAGGGTTAGGGCGCAGGTTAGGTGAGTTAGGGTTAGGGTGCAGGTTAGGTGAATTAAGGTTAGGGGCGGGTTAAGTGAGTTAGGGTTAGGGCGCGGGTTAGGACAGTGTGTGATAGTGACGGACCTTAGGGTTAGGGTTTGGGTTAGGATAAGTGGATAGATAGTAGTGTATGTATAGTTTAGTATAGGGTTAGTTGTAGGATTATAAGTGTATGTGTGTGTATTGATGTCTTTTAGGTGTGCTTTTGTTGTGTGTATGTGTTTCAGAATAGCAAATTTTTTTCCCAAGGAAAAAATTTGCTGTTCTAAATGTTCGATATTATGTGGTTTAGATATTTTAGGTTCGATGAAATAGCATTCGCTGTTTTCATCTTTCGATAATGTGATATAAACGCGACAGGAATGGACCCCATTCCTAAGTGCAAGTACAATTAAAGTTCATGAAATTTCATGAAATTAGTATTATTTCCCTCATATAGATCCTTAAGTCTAATTTCATGTTGTGGAAAATAACGGGGAAAGTAATATTGGATAAGTTATTGTCAGAAATGGAAAGGTTGGGACTTGAAAGCTTATATCAGAGTGCATATGTTGCAAATAAATATATTACCACCTGTAACATGATGTGCTATAACTGTACAACATCTGTGAATGAAAAATTGCGCTGTGATGTAATTAATGTAGATTTAACTTCAGCATTTAACAGGATCATACACAAAATGGATCAATAAATTAGAACAACTAGGTATTGATTTATCCCTGATAAAATGGATAGCTGAATGGCTTACAAATAGGACATGGCAAGTATCATACAGCAACTGGACAGGTGAAATCTTTGGTTACAGTCAGGGTATCCCACAAGACTCTGTCTTAGGCCCTTACTTGTTTAGATTGTATCGTTTAGACCTATCTATTTCATCTGAGGTGTTACTACACTCTGTATGCAGATTACCTGAAACTGGGTAAACTGATTACATGTGTTACAAATAAGGCATGTCTGCAAAAAGAATTTGACTAAATTGAATGTTTCAGCACAGGAGAATAATATGCTGATAACTACATCAAAAACTAAGCATATGAGATATGGGAGACAAAAATTGAAAGGTGAGTATTTAATACAGCACACAGTAATTGAAACTGTAGATTCATTTAAAGATTTGGCTATATGGGTAGATCCAGCTTTGAGTTTTTCTGATCGTATCAACCAACTGGTTAATTATAGTTACATAACTATATGTTGTGTACACATATTTATAAAGCTTAGGAAATCAGAAATGATGAAGTCATTGTTTGTTAACTGCATTATGCCCAAACTTGATTAAGGAATAACAATATGGAAACTTTATAAAAACAATCATGAATAAATTGGAAATAGTACAGCAGAAATATACCAAGGGCATCCATGGATGCAAGAATTTAAGTAATTATGATAGACTAAATTATCTGAACTTGTTCAGTGCCTCTTACAGATATTTAAGCGGAGTTGTTATACAGGTATGTAGGGCATTTTGAGACAACTCTAGAAATGTTTGGGATTATCAAAAACTGGTAGACAATCATCAGGCAACCTATGTAAAAGATTCTATAGGAATGAGAAGTGTACAAATTGGTTCTCTGAGAGAGTAGCTGATGCATAGAACAGACTTCCAAATGACATTATTAAGATTACAACTGTTTTGGTATATTGGCAGACAAGAGGGCCATCAATGCCCATGCTTGAAATATTTGTATGTATGCATGTATGTATTTGTTTGTCAGTATACAATATATCTCTGAAATTACCATTTTTAAATTGTGCATCCTTATTTCCTTTTGCCATAATAAAACTGAAAAAATAATGAATTTATTAAAATTTATAATTACAGGCCATTACACTAATGGCTAAAGACAGAAAACCTATCCATTCACAATCCCTTTTCCCATTTTGGCATGTGGGGTCAGGGTGTTACATCAACAACGACAATCATCTAGAGTCAAGTTTACACTGCTGGGTGGCTAGTCCTACCATGGTAATTCTTCCACATCACACACTTGCATGCACACCCAAACCTGTGGCCAATTTAGAATGTTCGATCCATATACTGCATGTAATCCATGCAAACACAGGGAGGACATGCAGACTCTGCGCAGATGTCACCTTAGCCTGTGTTAGAAAAATATGTATTAATGTGTATATTAGTGCTTTTAAAAGCCCAAAAGGGTTAACACATTTATTCTATTTCATACTGCATAAATCCATATAAACTGCGAATGCTTTCTGACCATGCTTTCTGACCTTGTATTTTGTCAGCACAGCTGAAATCTTGCTTATGCCTTTGGAAATTTACTGAGAAGCAGATGATTTTCTGCTGGGTTAAGAAAATAATGAATAGAACAATACCATTTATATAATGTTATTAAACTTAGACAATTAGCTCTATTTGTGCTATGAGAACATACACAGCTGCAGGAAGGATAGATAAGTAGAACAAAGACTGCTTGAAGAATATGAACTATAATCTGTGTTTGCTTTGTGCTTGAATTAACAGAGTACCTTGAAATGTAACACAGCACTGTAGAAATAATTGTAACTAGCTAGTGGTCTCCAAAGCCATGTTATTTTTCAAAAAGTTTCTTACAATGTAATGTCATGTCAGCAGAAAATCATGAACAATATCTACTGTGAAAAACAATATTGTAGGCTTGTATTTGATTATGTCAGCATTAGAAGACAATGACTTGTAAAACAGTATAAGAATGGCTTCACTTCCTGTTACTAATCAGACAAACTCTGTATTTTTGCATGCATGTTTTTGTCTCCTTGCCGCAAGAATTAAAGTGCCTTAACCTGAACCTTACGTGTATTGGTCTTTGAAGTTTTTTCCTTTGACAGATTGTCCTTCGGACCGGAAACCTTCACTTCGCCTCGGATCAGACAGGCCAGGTGGCTTGAAACCGTATGGGGAAGAATCCACATCGGTTCTTCTTATCTGAAAAGACCTCCGACTGAATTGTCATACAAAAGAGGCCAGCCACTTTCTGATCTGTGACTGAAGGATGGGTTTACCTCGAACCAGGTGATCAATCACAGAGGCTCAGGTAAGGTGAATTTACCCTCTCATTTTCTGTTTTACATCAGGGACTTGATTAGCATTGTTTTGTCAGGAGATTTGTTTTGTACAGATCAGGGACAAAAAGATTGCTGTCTTGTCATAGATCAGAGAAACAGAATAGGTAGGCAGTCATTCTGGAGAGACTATAAAAAATCCCATGGTACCGCGTAAAAGATAAGCAGGGTTACGTAACATTCTAAAGGTTAGAACAAAATGGGAAATAAGTGCACAAAAAGATCCCAAACTCTGCCGTTAACCGAAGACGCGAAATATATGCAATCACAATGTGCCGATAATGTTAAATACTACTCAAAATGGGTTAATAAGTATGAATTTGATGATAAATTAGAAAAATCCTCACTTGTTAAACTTGTCAAACATCTTAAAACTGATTCCAGAGGTCGGGTAAAAAAGCAACACACAGATGGATTGAGGAAGCAAACCGTAGGGAACAAAAGAGCAATAACTCAAAAACAATGTTTTTAGATAAAAAGGATAATAACTTGGTAATAGCATCGGCCCCTCTGCCCACTCCGCTTCCCTTACCAGAATATGAAGCAAGTGAACAAGCTGGTCCACCCCATGATATCCTGCTATTCCTGCAAAAGCAAAGCCGTTTGTTAGAGATCCCGTTGAGACCAGGTCTCGAACACAGGCAGGAAACTCAAAAGGGGACATTGAGCTATGTCAAATGGGTAGAAATTCACGATATGTGAGTGAAGAAGAAATATGCCCACTTATAGAAGTACCTAATCCTCAGGCAGGACAAGAAGGACAGGACCCAACTCTCCTAGTGTATAGACCGTGGACACCGGAAGATATCCTGAAAGCCACTGAGGGAATTCCCCATCCAAAAGCTAATTTTAGAAAATTCTTAAAAAACTTCCAAGGCATAAAGTTAAGTTATAACCTAAACAGACAGAGTTAAAACTGTCAGAACAGGGAGTACAACAGCAAAAGTTAAATTGGATAACACAAACACACCCAGCTGTACACTTGCAGTCTAGCGAGGACAGCTAATTAGCACTCTTATTAAAAAAGGAAGACGATTCCTTACAAAACATATCAGAAACTCTCTTGTCAACAGGTAAATCAAATGTAGGACTTATTCGTACGGCAGGACCAGTCACTATCACACCAAAGTCAGCATTTAGACCGCAGAAGAGACAATACCCATTGAGAAAAGATGCAGAAGTAGGAATCAAACCTATAATAGCAGCTTTACTTAAGGAAGGAGTACTGGTGGAATCTCCTGATTCACCATGTAACATACCCTTATTTCCTGTTAAAAAAGCAAATGGAGAATGGTGTATGGTCCAAGATTTGCAAGCTGTAAATAATGCAGTAATACCAAGGGCACATACGGTGCCAGATCCACACACCCTGTTAAATGATTTAAAACCTCAACAGAAATATTTTTCTGTGGTAAATATCAGCAATGCATTCTTTTCGATACCAATACACCCTGACAGCCAACACTGGTTTGCATTCACATTTCAGGGGAAAAGGTACACCTATACGTGACTACCACAGGGATATTGTGAAAGTCCGACAATATTCTCACAAGAGATGGCAAGCAATTTGGTGGGATTTACCCCACCGAGGCAGTCAGATTTTACTTTATGTTGATGACATCCTGCTGGCAGCCCCCACCCAGCAAGATTGCAAAGAAGATACCATAGTGTTATTACAATTTTTAGCCACTCAAGGACATAACGTAAACAAAAACAAATTGCAGCTTTGGAGAAAGCAAGTTAAATACCTACGATATGTAATATCCAAAGAGGGTAGAACATTAGATGAGGACAGAAAAATAGCAATTTTGCAAGCACCGAAACCCACTACCAAGAAGGAAATGATGTCCTTCCTGGGTACGACCAATTTTTGTTGGAACTGATTTCCAAACTATGCTTTGGAATCTGCACCTCTGACTAACTTAATATACAAGAAGCCTATGGCAGCACAACATTTTTTACAATGGACACCAGAAGCAGAATCTGCTTTCTGCAAATTGAAACAGTTGATAGCATCCTCACTAGTTTTAGGATTACCAAACTATCATAAACGATTTTTCCAAACAGTAGATTGTAAGCAAGGTTACATGACATCAGTGTTAACACAACAGCATGGGGACAAGCAACTCCCTGTTGCTTACTATTCATCACAACTGGACCCAGTGGCGTGGTCTTTACCCCACTGTGTACAAGCAGTAGTCACAGCTGCAATGGCAGTACAGGCTTCGGCCTCAGTAGTGTTGGTCCACCCTCTCACATTGAGAGTGCCTCATGCAGTCGCGATTATTTTACTGCAAGAAAAAGTAGCATATCTTTCTCCTGCTAGGCATCTTTCCTGTATGACTATATTGTTGAGCCAACCTCATATGCCAATTGAACGATGCATGACTTTGAATCCGTCTACCTTGCTTCCAACTCCTGGAGATGGCACACCGCACAGCTGCCTGCAGGAGATTGAGCAAAAGACATTGCCTAAAAAAGATCTTACGGATGTTCCCTTGAATGATGTCGAGGTGACATACTACATGGATGGCTCATGCAAAAAGGGTCCCACAGGACAGAACCTAGTAGAATATGCAGTCTTTTCTGATACTGAAATTATAAAAGCAAAATCTTTACCACACAATTTATCTGCACAGGCAACAGAACTAATTGCCTTGACACGGGCATGTACCTTAGCAAAGGATAAATGTGTGAACATTTTTACTGACAGCCAGTACGCTTTTTCTACTGTACATGTTTTTGCGCAACAGTGGAAAAATTGAGGAATGATAACCTCTACTGGCAAACCAATCAATCATGCACAGTTTATTTTAGATCTTTTAAAATCTATTCAGTTACCTCAAAAAGTAGCTGTTTGTAAATGCATAGCTCATACCAGGCAACAGGATAGAATTTCAAAAGGTAATGCGAGAGCCGATACAGCTGCAAAGCAGGCAGCTTCAGCTTGAGAAGTATTTCTTTTGAATGAGAAATTACAACCTTCTGAGATTTTAGATTTAAAAATGTTAAAAACAATGCAGGCACTTACTATGCAAGTTGAGAAACAGAGATGGATAAAACGAGGAGCAATTCTCGAGAAAGGGCTGTACATCTCCAAAGAGGGAAACTGATATTGCCATCTAACTTGTTTAGATATGCAGCTTTGTTGAGCCATGGGCAATGCCACGTCTCAACAGGGGGGATGGTACATTTAGTGAACCGGGTGTTCACAACATATGGATTCATAAACTACACTAAAAATTTTTGTTCGGCATGTCACATTTGTAATAAACATCATGCACAAGGGGTGTTAAAGCCCAAGCAAGGGAGTTTCCCTACACCACCGTATCCATTCCATACTATCTGTATGGATTTCATAGAACTGAATAAATGCGAAAATAAGAAGTACTGACTTGTCATTGTAGATATGTTTTCCAAATGGGTGGAAGCTTTTCCGACTAAAAATCCAGATGCAGCCACTGTTGCAAAAACCCTTGTTAAAGAAATCATTCCCAGATTTGGCATACCGGAAAGGATCTACAGTGACAATGGCACACATTTTGTAAACCAAACCATACAACAGCTGAGCAAGTATTTTGGAATTTCTTTGAAAAATCATTGTGCGTATCACCTTCAATCTGCAGGATTGGTAGAGAGACACAATGGAACATTGAAGAATAAGTTAAGGAAGCTTATAGAGGAAACACATAGAAATTGTGTGTACTGTCTGCCCCTGGCAATGTTGAGCATGAGAACTGTTCCAAATGCAAAGGGATTGACTCCTTTTGAGAAGTTATTTGGAGGAGCATATTATATACCTCAGTGGAAACCTTTCATGCCCGCAGACCAGGAAGCCGACTGTACACTTGCAGAGTATATGCAGAAGTTATTGAATTCTAAACATTTGCTGCAGTTAAATTCTGTTTCAGATAAAGAACAAACCAGACCATCGAAAGCAGCAGTAGTCCCAGGCACGTGGGTCTGGGTGAAGGTCATCAAAAAGAAGAACTGGACGACACCAAAGTGGGAAGGCCCATTGCAAGTGCAACTGTCAACACCCACCGCAGTCAAGATTGTGGAGTGATCATCTTGGATTCACCTGACACACTGCAAACTGGTGAAAAACTTTGAACTGGACAAAAATCTTGTTACTGTTACACAACAAAAATAAAAATGACAAAATCCAGAGCAAACAGAAATGCAGAACAACCACAGAAGTATTGCATGATCATCCTGTTAACTATACTGGTGACACTAATCTTTTTGTTGTGGCCTTTCCTTTTTCCAGCCACACAAGCTGAACTGAATAAACGTGATGCGTTACTCATAGACTGGCACCTGAACTTTAACACTTACCAAGCAATTAAATATGTGTATGTTGAGACTTTTAATGTTTCAAATTGCTGGATCTGTACAGCTTTACCGACAGCATACGGGGGAATACTAATGACTGCAGTCCCCCTAGGGGTCAATGAGACCTGGGAAAACTTGATTTATGACACCACAACTGTTAAATCACAAAATAAAATAGCATTGCACTTGTCTGTTCCACAGAAGGGAAATGTGTGTTTTTACAAAAATGATACTGTTCAGGTGGGTTGGAGCAATTGCAATGTGACAGTTCCTTACAAATGTTACACTAAAGCAAATAATGCAGGTTCTTATTGTAATACAAACTATGATTCATTTCTTGAATTGATGCATAAAACAATTAATGAAGTACAACATAATGATGTTCTTTTTAAGCAACTGTCTATTATTGATAGGAAAATGTTTCATGAAGGACAAGTATATATTAATAGCAAGGTTACTACTAAGGTAGAGGATTGTTATTTTGTGTGTGAGAAAAAGGCATACAAATGGTTACCTGAAAATTGGTCCAGCAGTTGTTTTTTGGGTTACCTGGTTCCGGCCATACGACACACTGCAGTTTTACCTCGAGGTAAAATTTGAAATGCCAGAGAAGTCACCAAGAAACCTGTCAAGAAACCTAAAAATCCAGTGGGACAAATCGAGGCGGGCTGGAGAAACCATCATTCCATGGGTGATAAACTGACACATATAGATGAGTAATACTGTTATATCGTGGGCAGGCATATTACCAGCATATGGAGCAGTAAAATCAATTTGGGAGCTTAGAAAACTGTCTAAACTCCTCTAAGTATTGAGCAATGCAACTTTTTCCGCTCTCAAATTAATAACTGATGAACTGAATGCTATGAAAACTGTAGTGCTTCAAAACCGCATGGCTCTTGAGTTCACCCTAGCGGCGAGAGGTGGTACGTGCGCTTTAATCCAAGAAGAGTGCTGTTTGTACATTCCTGACAACCAGCATGAGTTAGACAACCATCATGAGGTAATTCAGCAAGTGTCGGCCATGACCAAACCAGGCCCAAACCCACTGACGGACTTTTTCCAGAAATGGTTTGGGGGGGGTGGGATAGCATCCTAATGAACATCTTGATTGCCATTTGTGTAGGTATGCTCCTGTTGGGAGTATGTGTTTGTTGTGGCATCCCCTGCATGAAAAGATTGATCAAAGATTTTATAGACATGTCGGTTTCTGAAACCTTATATCAAAGTACTGAGTTTAAAAAACCGTTAAAGACTGAAATGCTTTCATAAGTTAAACTGAATGACTCTCTTAACTGCAAATCCTGAATGGAAGAGGTTAGGGGAAAAAAAAAAAACGGTTTATGCTTTTGAAAGTAGAATAAAAGTATTAATAGGGGGAAATGTTAGAAAAATATGTATTAATGTGTATATTAGTGCTTTTAAAAGCTCAAAAGGGTTAACACATTTATTCTATTTCATACTGCATAAATCCATATAAACTGCAAATGCTTTCTGATCATGCTTTCTGACCTTGTATTTTGTCAGCACAGCTGAAATCTTGCTTATGCCTTTAGAAATTTAATGAGAAGCAGATGATTTTCTGCTGGGTTAGGAAAATAATGAATAGAACAATACAGTTTCTATAATGTTATTAAACTTAGACAATTAGCTCTGTTTGTGCTATGAGAACATACACAGCTGCAGGAAGGATAGATAAGTAGAACAAAGACTGCTTGAAGAATATGAACTATAATCTGTGTTTGCTTTGTGCTTGAATTAACAGAGTACCTTGAAATGTAACACAGCACTGTAGAAATAATTGTAACTAGCTAGTGGTCTCCAAGGCCATGTTATTTTTCAAAAAGTTTCTTACAATGTAATGTCATGTCAGCAGAAAATCATGAACAATATCTACTGTGAAAAACAATATTGAAGGCTTGTATTTGATTACATCAGCTTTAGAAGGCAATGACTTGCAAAACAGTATAAGAATGGCTTCACTTCCTGTTACTAATCAGACAAACTCTGTATTTTTGCATGCATGATTTTGTCTCCTTGCCGCAAGAATTAAAGTGCCTTAACCTGAGCCTTACGTGTATTGGTCTTTGAAGTTTTTTCCTTTGACAGCCTGTATCTGTCCTCACCCAAGGAGTAAACTGGAGAAGATCTTACTGGGAGGTGACAACATTATCCTCTGCACCACTGTGGTGACTAAGGGCAGAAGATATCTGATTGTTAAAATAACATGATTATTCAGTAGAAAATATTCTGGAAGAGAGATGAAAAGTGTTTAAAGCCAATTGAAATATTTAAAACCATTGCTAAATTGAGGCAAGGGTGAAATTTTCATATATGTAGCGTATGCCTCAAAATGTAATAACAGGAATATTACAGTAACTGAGAAAGTCATGTTTTTTAAAACTGTTGAAATGCTTCTTTGTATTGTGATAAGATATAGGGAGGTGCCAAGAGATACTTGCTTGCCATAAATGCCCCTGACTATAGCATAGAAAAGTGAATATTGTAATTCCTCCCCATATGATATTTAGTAATGGGGAGGCTCGAAAGTAGAAAACATAGGGCTGGATTCACAAAACCTCCGTGTAAGACTTAATAAGTCTTACTCGGAGGCTGCAGTTGAACAGTATGATGTCAGCATGCCATGCATATTCATAAGGGCATGCTGAATCATACCCTAGGCTAACACGGTCCATGTAGGAAAGTAGCGCCATGTCCGAATGCCGAGTACTGCAAAGGAACACCCCCCCAGAATAGTCAGAGGCCTGAAAGTAAACACCCACAAGTGAGTCCTTAGAAATGTCAAGGAACACAACACCACACATCCCCACAGACGATAAACCCTACTGAAAATGTGTAACATGTAAAAATATCAGTTTCATTTTTTTTTTTTATAATTTCAAATTACATTTGCGGTCGTTTGCATGGGTATGCCCTTCGCTCAGCCACAGTTAGCAGACATTGAAAGCATATAAGATCTACATATGCAAATTAAGCCAAGTAGCAATAGCGTAGCAGTAGAGATGTTGGCCAAAGAGGAGGTAGTCACAGTTCGAGCTCCCACAACATCATTCACCATTTTTATTTAAATAAGTATGAAACAATCCCTGACATATATATATATATATATATATATATATATATATATATATATATATATATATAAAACTATAATTTAAGTAAAATGTAATGAAATGGGCAATGCATTTGTGAAGAAATCCGACAGAATAATTTATAAAAAATGGATTATAATTGCCCATAGCTGAGCAATGCTTTAACAAGCTGCACATGAGTACCCGGAGGTGAGCAGCACTTGAACAAGCTTAATATGAGTGCCCGTAGCTCTGCAGCACTTCACCCAGTGAAATATGAGTGCTCATAGCTAAATAACACGTTACCTAGTGTAAGCCGTTTGCGTGGAGCTGCACAGCACGCCAACCAGCTTACCGGCGGGCAACATTGGGCAAGCTGTATCAAAGCTGCCTTTACACAGACACACCTCCTAGCCTGTCTAAACAGTAGTAAAATAAAAAAAAGCAATGCCAAGAGTCGAACCCGGGATACTGTGCACCATAGTCAAAGTACTGAACCACTAAGCCATGACAGTTGTACTGAGAAATACAGTATTAGCATATATACAGGAATGAATGAAAATAGAACCATGACAAAGCAGGTTTGCTTTAAGCTGATAAATATCCAAAATGGCCAATCACAGATAAGTGTGGGAAAAATGGCATATATAAGCCCCATAGGCAGGGATACACACCATAACTGATTGTGGTACCCGTTTGCAGTCAGGATGGCAGGTGCAGGAGAGGGAAATCGCTTTAGAGCACAAAGGTGAGGTGCTGAGGAGTCAAAATATATGGTTTGGCTCCTAGTCCATGATCATGAAGCACAACTCATGCAGGGCTAGGTTCAATGGGAAGCGTATAAGGCAGAGGTGTGGAACTGGTTGGCACATGATCTCACCAGTGCCACAGGCATTCTGAGGACTGGTTAACAGGTCCATCACCACCATGCGGACCTCAAGCGACGTAAGGAGGACCAACTGAACCTTTGGATCCAGAAGGCGTGCCGAATGCCCAATGCCCCAACTACTGAGTAAGTATCCATGTGATTACATATGTAAGAAATGCTATCCTAGCCTATAGTATGGAGAGGTATGTTCCAATATTCCTTCATTTATATTACAGCTGCAGGTGTTTGTTCCGCGAATCAGCGAGCCTATGCTGATAGGCTGCTTAGGTTGCGCCACCAGGCAGGTTAGTAATTATTTAGCTGGTATTGTTATAAAATATAAGTGAGACAGATTGTAAAAGAGTTCAGTGTTCTAACCCAGTAATACAGGTGAAATAAGACTAGAATAAAGATTCTGCTAGTATTGTAAGATTAGATAAGTGATGCAGCCTAGAAAAGAGTGTATTGCAATCCAGTAATAAAGATTAAACAAGTCTCAAATAGAGTTTCCACCTGTATTGTAATATCAGATAACTGCTTCAGCCTGAAAATGAGAGGTAATCAATCAACAAAGGATAGACAAGTGTCGAATGCATCCTTGTAAATTCTGCCATATGAAATAAGTGAGTCAGCTGGAAAGGATTGTTGTAACTCAGTAATAAATGTTAATAAAGCCTAGAATTAAGTACCATTCTGAAATATAAATATAAAATAAGTGAGAGAGTGTGAGAAAGCTACCAAGAAAGCTGTAATAAGTCTGGAATAAAGGTATAATGCAGTCACTACATAATGAAATGAATGAGACAGCCACAACCAAAGAGTGTAATGTCTTAAATAAAGTACAGAACCTGGACTGTGTCCGTCCTACAATTTGGATATGTTGCTGTACCCTTGCATTATGGAGATAGTATGGTTGTATGAAATGCTGAACATCCACAGTTGTCTAGACCCATATAAATCAAATGTAGCAGGATGCTGTACCAGAACACAGCCAGATATGAACATATATGAATAAAAATGGAATGTATATTAATGTAGCAGTAACATCCCCATCACCAACATTCCTAAGGTTACATACAGGAAACTGTACTAATACATGTAGGGGATATATATCTGCATCTAATAGGAATGTACAGTATATGTATAGGTAGTGAAGTTGTTAATGTAATATTTCTCCACCCTACCCTATTTTCACAAATTATGCCATTCCACACCAAACTGGGTATGTGTAGTCACAATTAATTCCCATGGACATTTGTCTTGTTGGTTCATACATATCTGCATGTACGTTGATGCATGTGCCCTGTGCACATATCCACACCTGATGGCCTGTTGCCACCAATCAACCCTGCATGCTGTTGGAATGTGCACTGTTGTTCTAAATATGCATGTGTTATGCGTGCTGCTCAGTGTTTGGAATTCATGGGTGTTTGGTTAATGGGAATACTGATGCATGCTGTTACTACTAATTTTGAATGGTGTTGTTTGTTACTAACCCAAAATGCCATAAAATACTGCTAAACATAGGACAACAGGGAAGGTGGGTTCCAGTGGACCCACCTCTCCCACCTCAGCTGGCGAGTGCACCTGGCACCAGTGCCCAGGCCAGGACCTCCTCCTCCGGTGGCCCTGTGCCACCTTCAGGTGGAAACGCTGCAGGGGATCGGGCTCTTCCCCCCTCTGCAAGCGTGACTGGAGGAGAGCCTCCACTCACCCTCCATAGGGTCCGGTCTGTGGTGCATAGTGAGATCAGGTGTTCTGTGATTGATCCCCTATGCCAGCTCGAGGCGAGAGTGATGCAACTCATGCGTGTGCCTGCTCATCCTATCCAGCCCCCAGCACAGCCCCGGCCTGGGCTGCGTAGGTGCAGTGGTAATTGCCCATGGGTGGGGATCTCAGTTCTACTGTTGCCATCTGTGGGCTCATGGGCTCGCGATATCCAAACATCCGTCCCCGTCAATTGTGTTTACCCCCACATGTCATACTCCGCCCCCTGTATGCATCTTGTTTGTCTTGTCTGTTAACCTCCCCAACCTACCTCCCCAAATATACCTACTTCCTGTACCTCACATTCTACTCTCACCTGAAAAAAAAAATAAAAAAAGGCAATCTGTTCCCACAAAAGAATTACGCCCCATACATAGCTGCCCAATTCGCACACATGTCCACTGGATGTGTAAACCGATAATTCTAATTGGCAGTACAACATATTTTGTTGTCCTCACCCCTCTCTCAGGGATGGAAGATTTCAAATTTCACACAAAATTTCAAACATATGCACAGCTGTTGCTGATAAAGAAATGGGCAGCTATGGACCTTCCCTACACCCATCCTGCACATCCCAAGCTGGTTTCCCTACTGCCTTTCCCTCTTTGTGCCCCCTTTTTCACCACGTTCCTATTTCCCCATTTTCTTTTCTTTAAAAGAAATTAGCACGGGTGTTAGCGGGAGTAAGCACTTTTAAGCAGTAGTCAGTGGGTGTGCGCTTGCGTGCATTTAGCTAAGCGTAGATAAGCATAGCCAAGCATCGCGCAAACTCACGCAAACCCACTTACAACTGCTTAAAAGTACCTTAGTCACTCTGTATGAAAAGGCCTGTAGTCTGCTCATCATCAAAATAAAATACCCCTGTCAGTCTCGAAACCCGGACCTTGGAAACACTAGTCTGCATGAATTACCACTGAGACACAGCAGATATACAAGAACTTGGTGGTGAAAGAAATATATCATGAAATACAAGGAGTGAATGTAAAGGGAAAATAGAAAGGCCATTACACAAAGCTTGTTCTGTGTATCTTTACTGGCAATTCTTGTGGAATTGCATTGCATTAGTGTGAGAAGAGAAACAGCCATGCTAGTAGGCAATAATGTTACAGTAGCACATTACAAACCCCACACAGTATCAGAGCAGGATAAACACCGCCATATTTGAATAGGTAAGAGGCCAGACCTGCCAACTGTGATTGATTTACAGGGATGTCCCTGATTTGCAAACAACTGTTACCTGTGCCCCACTGACTCCCTGTGAAATGTATTAACAGTAGGCAGAAAGGTGGGGAATCCCACGTAACGGTAACTGTCAATAAGTTAAAGTAGACACTACTTGCATGTCAGAAATAGTGTAGTAATACATATGCTCAAAATACTCCACAGTCACAACTGCAGAATATCTGAAATATATCACGGGTGTATCCCATTGATATGTACCTTTCCCTGAGGCTGGTCAAATATATACCTGAGAGTATTTGAGGCCTGCAAGTGTCAGAAACACACAGGCATATCAGCCTGTCTGCTGTTACATACTCTACAAATAGCTGTAGAATTACTTCCACAAGCATGCCCTTATGTCGGAGTACAACACAGAAATATCAAAGGATCTAGCCATCTAACATACTAATGACAGTACAGCAGTTCACAAGCACTGCATGTGCCTGATATTCATAATTGTTAGTACAATATACTTAGTTGTCCTCACCCCTCTCTCAGGGGTGGAAGGCTTTAAATGTCACAGCAAATGTCAAACATATGTACAGCTATTACAGTTAAAGAAATGTGCAGCTATGGACCTTCTTCAAAAAAGACTTTAATAAACATAAACCAGACCAAACATGTCATGTCATGTGTGTAGATTTATTAATGATGGTCCTTACATTTCTATTCACAACTATGGGAAAACCTTGAAGTGCCCTGGTCACTGTAACTGTAATTCCAGTATGGTTGTTTATGCCGCAACATGCACAGCATGTCAAGCATTTTACATAGGGAAAACTATCAGAAAACTAAAAACACGTGTTATAGAACATCTGAGTGATATTAAAAGACACAAATCTACAAACACGTTATTCAACCATAGTATAAATTGTACCAATTTTAAAAGATTTTTGTTTTTTGTTATTGATAAAGTACCATTCAACACACACAAAGGTGGAGATGAAAAAACAATGTTAGAAGCCAAAGAATGTTTATGGCAACTCAGGCTTAATGCCTGTAAATGGCCAGGCCTTAATGAACAAATAGCTATTTCTAGCATACTTAAACTAAGATCACACTTTATATGAATTTAGTTTACATATACATTTTTATTGTTTCCCAACAAATGTTTTTTTTTATTATGTTAAAACAATTTTTAACCAATAACAGTATAAATATTATAACCAAGTTGTAAGAACTATATCTACCATATTACGAAACAAAAATATTTGTTATTAATATTTACATAATAATTACACAATTATTTGTAAATAATTACATTTTATATTATATTCACACATTTATATATATTTATATTTATATTTAACATTTTTATTTTTACTTATATTTATACTTATATAATAAGTATTTAACTGTATTCATCTATTTAATGATTTGGAATTTTAATACAACAATTACACACACACAAATAAACACATTTTTTTATCAACACACTACATTTTAGGTCTACTCATAACAATTATCAATTTTGTTAATTTATTGACTGTATTTTTAACATTGTATTTATATTAACACATGGTTTTTATATTTATGTTTTCACAAAGTTTGGTTATACAACATTGATCTTTACATTTTACTTTACCTTTAAGACTTGGATTACTGGCTATTTAATTATGAGCAAGCTTATTGATTAATTGTCTTTTAATTGACTCTGAATGCAGTATATAAGGGATGACTATCTAATGTATTTTGTACTCTGATGATGCCCCATCTCAGTGGGTGAAAGCGCTTAGTATCTTTGGATTGTGGAGTGTATTGTTTTCCATCGTCTGTTTGGTCTGGTTTATGTTTATTAAAGTCTTTTTTGAAGAAGACCAGGACTCAAGGTTTGCTGTATTTTTGCTTACTGGCATACCTTGCTCTGGAATGACATTGTTCTACTTTTTACAGTAGCCTGATTGAGCTCTGGAACGTTTTATTATCGACAGACCAACAGGAAGAGATTTTTATCATCATTTACAGGTTTCTATCAGTTCACTGGTATCATTTTTTTTGTACTGTGACTTACTTTCATTAGAAACCTGTCATCTTTATTCTTTAATGGCCAATATCATCCCGTGTTTTTACTAAACTGATCGTACAGACTGTAACACACCTTTTGGACAGTGAACTTTGTTGTTCAACATTTACTTTTTTACGTTTTACGTTATATTTTACACCGAACTGTTGGCTTGCATTGGGCTTATATTGACTGGTTTTAATACAAATTTTGTGCATTTTCTTGCTCCAACATGCAACGTTTACTACAGGAGCATTTAGAAATTACCAACAAACTTATTCAGGCGTTGCATGAGCAACGCAACAATCAGGGTAATGAAGAAGAAATCCTTATTTCTGATACGCAGGAGCAGTTACTCACTTTACAATCAACGCCTAACACAAGCATGCACAGGCAGAGGCCCGTTGCTAGGCAACGATCTACAACTCCAATTAGAAGCGTGACGACATCAGGGAACGGTGGTGCCATGGTTCCTCTTTCAAATCTTTCAACTAATCATAGAGAAGAACGAAATGGTGCTATTAACAATGGTCATTCATCGTCGAATATTCCTTCTACCTACTGTGTGGATCTAAAACAATTTTTGTTACCTCCTTTACTCAAGAACAATGTGGTTGTTTCCAGAGACATGGGGTCCCTTAATTTACAGTTGGCCGAATTTGAAAAGACATTGAAGGCTTTCAAATCCCTTCAAATGGACAATGCGTTCTTAGAACGCTCACTTGAATTGAAACAAGTACCACAGGGGTTACGGATGTTTAAACTACCTCATGGCTTTGAGGAAGGTACTGCTGTATTTTCTGACCTTTTATCTCTTTTTGATAGAGCTGGTTTTGACTTATTGAAATTAATCATATGCAACAATTGTGAGAAATTGAACATTTTGAATGAGAAACTATGTCAGGTGGACAGAAATATTAAAGCAGACCTTTTATTTGAGCATAACAAATTTAGATTAGACAACATATTTAAAGACATGGGTAGGTATGTTAACAAAGGACTTGACATCAAAAACCATAAAATAGAAAGGGACAGCCAAGACTATAGGAATAACAAAGTTTATACACACTTTAAAGAATACAAAAACATGAAATATTATAAACAAACTCAAGGATATTATAGCCAGGACAAGCATAATTCAATGTTAGGTTTTGAACAAACTTATAGAAACAATACTAACACCAACAATAATGATGAATCACAATCAGTTTTTTTAGATCAGCCGGTGTTAAGGAGGTCAGAAAGAATAAGGGAAAGACAGGGCAGTCACAAGCATCCCCCACACAATCATTACAACAAGGGGGAACAGAGAATGAACTCTTGGTACAGATAGAAGACTCTCACTCTACATTATTTAACAATGAGCTGACAAATGATTTGATTATTAACCAAGATTTGGGTAATTGTTTGGTTACAACATACTCAGGTTTTAGTTTATACAACTACACTAAACACAAATTTGGTAAGACTCATCTAGAATTGTTTAGTAAAGGTTTTAATTTTGTACCTTCGTTTCATTTGGACATTGGTAGTGTGTTGATTAATTTTAAACTATTTACTAGATTGTTAAATTTAAAAATATTTTTCCATCAGACTAACACTATTACTACGGACACTACCTTTTTTACTCCCAAACATCACAGTACTTTCATTCCCCCACAACATTTTTTAATTCAGATTTTTGAAAAACTTTGTGAAAATCGTATTAGAAGAATTTTAAACAAGAAAACTGTCACCAAATATAATTTGACTTCAGCAGAGCAGTTTTGTCTAAAAGAACTAACTAGTTCAGACCAATACAGGATTATGAAGCCGGATAAAGGGGGTGGGGTAGTCATTATGTTGAACACTGACTACTACAAAAGAATGACTGATTTACTAGATGACAATGACACTTATGAAAAAGTCACTAGATATGAAGTCAACAAAGCATACACTACAATTGACTGGTTGATTTATGAATATTTGATGGATGCTAGAATTGACCAGAACACTTTCAAATATCTTTCTGTGGAATTCCCTATTACACCTTCAATTTTTGGGATTTCAAAAATTCACAAGGATATACACCACCCCCCATTCAGACCCATAGTGTCAGCTAAAGGCTCAAAAACTGAAGCATTAGCAGCCTATGTAGATTTCAAATATAAAGAGATTTTGAAAAGTATACCACACTTTCTTAGAGACTCGTGGCATTGTTTAGAATCGGTCAGAGAATTTTCAAAAAATTTTGATTTTAAATCCAATTTTTTTATGGTCACTATAGATGTTGTTAACCTCTTTTCTGTCATTCCCCATGAAAAGGGGATGGAAATGTTTGAAGATTGTCTTAACACATACAAAAGATTCAATTTCTCTGAAAACCGTTTATTAACCAGCATGCTTGAACTAGTCTTAGAAAACAATTTTATGTACTTTAACCATAACTACTACATGCAGAAGAAAGGTGTTGCTATGGAGGCAAGATGTGCCCCCATTTATGCTAATTTAGTTTTAGCACAATGGGAGTCTGATTTCATATTTACTAGTATTTTTTGGAACAATATTTTATTGTATTTGCGTTATTTGGATGACATTTTGATTTTTGGGGGGGGGATCTAAGGAAGAGTTTAACGATTTTATCATTTTTTTAGGACAATCTACCAATTTTTTAAAATTCACTAGTCATATTTTTGACAACAATGTGGAATTCTTGGACATTAAGCTTACTGTCGTTAACAACAGAATTGAATCAACCTTATTTATGAAGAAAACATACTCAAATTCATTCCTACACTTTGACAGCTGTCATCCACTCTACCAAAAAAAGAACCTGGTGAAGGGCCAGATGGTCAGACTGTCTAGATTAATTAGTGACAATCAAATGTTTAAACATGAATTGGATGTACTTATGAGTATGTTTTTTGACAGAGGTTATCCTTACGATTTAGTTTTCAGCATTAGTAAGGAGGTGACAACTATGAGGTTGACCAAATATAAACCTATTATTATTTATGAAACACCAGAAGGAACTACTCCCAAAGTTTCTACTACTAGGAATGACACATTTATAATTCCATTCAACAACAGAACACATGAGATTGTCACCAGTGTCAAAGAATTATGGACTAGTGTTATAGATGTAAATGTGGAACTTTCAGGTATCTTAGGAATGGTACCTAAATTTACATATAGTAAAGGCAAAAATTTGAAAAATTTATTTGAGAACAATTTTAAAAGTGAACAGCTGAGGCATTCTAGGATGAGCAAATGTGGCTCATGTCATGTGTGTAGATTTATTAATGATGGTCCTTACATTTCTATTCACAACTATGGGAAAACCTTGAAGTGCCCTGGTCACTGTAACTGTAATTCCAGTATGGTTGTTTATGCCGCAACATGAACAGCATGTCAAGCATTTTACATAGGGAAAACTATCAGAAAACTAAAAACACGTGTTATGGAACATCTGAGTGATATTAAAAGACACAAATCTACAAACACGTTATTCAACCATAGTATAAATTGTACCAATTTCAAAAGATTTTTTGTTTTTTGTTATTGATAAAGTACCATTCAACACACACAAAGGTGGAGATGAAAAAACAATGTTAGAAGCCAAAGAATGTTTATGGCAACTCAGGCTTAATGCCTGTAAATGGCCAGGCCTTAATGAACAAATAGCTATTTCTAGCATACTTAAACTAAGATCACACTTTATATGAATTTAGTTTACATTTACATTTTTATTGTTTCCCAACAAATGTTTTTTTTATTATGTTAAAACAATTTTTAACCAATAACAGTATAAATATTATAACCAAGTTGTAAGATCTATATCTACTATATTACAAAACAAAAATATTTTTATTAATATTTACATAATAATTACACAATTATTTGTAAATAATTACATTTTATATTATATTCACATATTTATATATATTTATATTTATATTTAACATTTTTATTTTTACTTATATTTATACTTATATAATATGTATTTAACTGTATTCATCTATTTAATGATTTGGAATTTTAATACAACAATTACACACACACAAATAAACACATTTTTTATCAACACACTACATTTTAGGTCTACTCATAACAATTATCAATTTTGTTAATTTATTGACTGTATTTTTAATATTGTATTTATATTAACACATGTTTTTTATATTTATGTTTTCACAAAGTTTGGTTATACAACATTGATCTTTACATTTTACTTTACCTTTAAGACTTGGATTACTGGCTATTTAATTATGAGCAAGCTTATTGATTAATTGTCTTTTAATTGACTCTGAATGCAGTATATAAGGGAATGACTATCTAATGTATTTTGTACTCTGATGATGCCCCATCTCAGTGGGTGAAAGCGCTTAGTATCTTTGGATTGTGGAGTGTATCGTTTTCCATCGTCTGTTTGGTCTGGTTTATGTTTATTAAAGTCTTTTTTGAAGAAGACCAGGACTCAAGGTTTGCTGTATTTTTGCTTACTGGTATACCTTGCTCTGGAATGACACAGCTATGGACCTTCCCTACACCCAGCCTGCACATCCCTAGCTGGTGTCCCCACTGACTTCCTGCTTCCTGCTTATAACTGTTTAAAAGTGCCTTATTCACTCTGTATGACAAGGCCCTAGTACTGCTCAGCAGCAAAATAAAATACCCCTGTAAGTGTCAAACCCCAGACCTTGGGATCACCAGACTGCGTGAAGTGCCACCAAGCCACAGCAAACATATAAGAACTTAGTGCTGATAGAAATATATCATGCATTACAAGGAGTGAATGTAAATGGAAAATAGGAAAGCCATAGCAACACATTCCAGTAAAGACAAATATCAGGCATTCAAGGAGTGAATGTAAAGGGAAAATACAAAAGCCATAGCAACACATTGCAAGAACTACTGTTGTATGCCAGTTAATCCTCAAATCCCACAGGTAAGTACATACTCCCATGTAAACAGTGTTAGCATTAGCAGGTGTGAGTTAACATACACACTGAGAAGAGTGAACTGAAAGAAGCAACAGTCAGGTTTCAGTACAACATGCATTTCAGTGGCTACAACACAGGGTTAGATATGAGAGATATACCAACCTTCTGACTCACACAACAGTGTCTACAGCAAACCAGCATGGTCCTCACCTTGCAAAACTGAAAGGCCTATACTTACTTAACCTATCATTCTATAGCAGTGTCCTGAAATCACAGTGAGAACTGCAATTACCACACAGCAGGCTGCATGCAATTCTAAATGCTGGCCACCAATTGGTGCAGAGGCCATCACATGCACATGTGAAGATACCTACAAAAGCAGCCTGTACTGCCAGTCCACATATGCAATAATATAATTGCAGCAACTGGAGGGAGGGAGAGAGAGAGAGAGAGAGATAGAGATAGAGACAGAGATAGAGACAGAGATCAAAAAATAAATAAAAAGCAAGCCAGCAAGCAAGCCAGTAAGCAAGCCAGCAAGCAAGCCAGCAAGCCAGCAGAAAAAAGCTGCCAGAGACAAAGGTAATGTAAACTACATAATCTAATAATCTACATACTGTGAACCCTCCATATGTGTTAACAGTCTGTATCTATATGTATATGCAGATGTGCACAGGGCAAGGGACATACTGCAACTGTTAATGACTGGACATACATATGTAGTTGAAGGCTGCTATGTGCACATATCAATGTAGGTTGTCGTGTGTGGCATTGAAAACAGCATGCAGTGCGGGTATATGTCATGTGGGGGTGAACTTCTGTGGGACTGAGCCATTGAGGCCTGCTACAGCTATACAGCCTGAGGACAGCATAATGCATTATGCACAACACTGTGCAATATCATTACAGAATGGTATGTCTCACAACTGTTTCAGAAGTGATATTCCCACCATGAAAGGTGGGCAGTCTATGTGCCTACATGTGCATGTATATGTACAGCAATGGATGTTTAGAAGTGTGTGTGTATATATATATATATATATATATATATATATATATATATATATATATATATATATATATTTACATATATCTATACATCGATATATATATATATCTACATATCCATATAAATATATATATATATATATATATATATATATATATATATATGTACATAGATAGAGAGGTATGCACAGACAGATAGAGATATATAGATAGACAGAATATGTATATACATATAGATATAATAGATACATACATATATAGATATATATGTAGATACATACATATATACAGATAGATATGAATGTCTATAGATATGTATATATATATATATATATGGTTATATATAGTGGTGTGTGTGTGTGTGTGTGTGTGTTTTATGTATATATATATATATATATATAAATATATATATATATATACATATATGTAGATATGTATATATATTTACATATATCTATATATATCTATATATATATATATATATATATATATATATATATATATTTATATGTAAATGTATATGTATATATATATATATATGTATATATATATATATATATATATATATATATATATATATATATATATATAGATATAGATATAGAAAAGAGAGAGTGAGAGAGGGGGACATGGGGGCAGATGTACTGCAACAGGTGCCTGGTGACCAAGGCATGGACTGAACACCAGTGTTGATACTGCAGTATCACATCCCATTCCAAAACATGTTACCCACTAACTACCACATAGGTGGTTGCCCACCTACCACTGGAGGTGTCAGAAGGGAACATGGGACACAGGTGTACAACAGCCTCCCCTTTGATATCTGCAGTGGCACACTAGTCTTGTAATCCCTGTACATGGTACGTGTCATCACAAAAGGTGTGTCAGCTAGGGATATATAAGTCAGTGTACCCCTCTACACCTCACAATGTCCTATGCAGTATGTACCTCTCATGAGAACTACAGCAAGTGGAAAGGCCACAGACATACCTAACAAAGACTGATAATGGCCTCAAACACATTCCCTATGCAGACTGACTCTCAAAACCACAGCTAGAGTGCCTTGCATACTTCCTACACAGAGGTTACCACTACTGGACATACACAGTTATGTCACACCAATACCAGTTGGCCAACCACCATGGCAACACCTCACAATCCATCCAGCCTACATGACCTAGGGCCCTAATCCTTGTCACCCACTAAACAGCACATGCTGGAGGTACAGGTTTCTATACACACATATGCCATACCCTGGAGTAAACCACCCAGCATTAACAAACAAGGCTTCTTATTAGTAGATGTCATACATACCCCTGATGAATGTTATGGAGATAGGTAATATGCCCTGTGAGTCACCTCTGTGTAACCGTTTCACAGGAACAAGTAAAATCACATTACATGTGTCCCAAAGGGCAGGGTAGCATATAGCTAGGCTGCCCTAGGCCCAGGGCCAATAGCATAGTACCTACCTATGACACAATGGACACACACATGTGCTCAGTGCAATACCAGCTATGTGACATTGAATGAGTGTGACACTCATTGTGTCCAAGGTCTGTAAGGTCCAAGGTGTGATAGCTTAGTGTGAGTATGTGTCTGTCATGGTAGTTGGTGTCCTTGGTGTGAGGCCAGAGAAAGATGTGTCAGTTATCAGGATGCAAACATAGTAGATTGGCATATGTTGTGCTGTACTTCCCTGTGTATGACTGCGGTGTCCCATCGTAGGCATAAGCAATACATGTATGCTCAGTAAGTGGTACTGCTGTTGAATCCAGCTCACATATGAACTGTTGTACTACCTGATGTTGTAGGCCTAAACACTACAGTATGGTGTATGTTCACATTCCCTGGTAACACTGTCTGGTGTGTTTCCTGTAGTCTGCACAAATTACATACCTCATGCATAGGTATCTGTAAATAGGGGCTCACAGTACTATAAGGTACACGGTTAATGCTCATCTGTGTTGTCATACATTTTTCTGTTGTATGTATGTGTAATGTGTGTGTAATGATGCCTGTACCATGGCCGCAATCACATGTGTGTTACAGGGTATGTGTGTGTACCTGGCAGCATGTATACTCTGTGACAGCAGTATGCTGGCTATAGTAACAACTGTGCATATATGTCAGGTAGGGGTATGGCATCAAAGACTATGGTGGATTACCGTTGAAACTGTAAATGTGCATTGCATTCATTGCACGGGATGACAATATTCTTCATCCGTTAGCTTGATACATACCCCCAGTGTGAAGTTGTACATTGTATCCCACACAGTGTGCCGAGTGCTTGTGTATACTAGTTTGTTGTATGGAGTGTGGCAGGCACTGTCAGACAGTTGTGGGCTGAGCACTGATATGTGGTATCGAACATGTGTATCCCCTGATAGACAGACAGATGCTATATATGACAGCTAAGTGATATCAGTACATTAGAATATTGTGTGCCACATGACTTGCACACATATTTGTCATTTCCTTCCAGGGTGATGGTGCATCAGCAAAACCGACCTTATACAGCAGCAGAGGATCAGGAGATCCACCAGAGCCTGGTGCAGAATTACTGTGTGCTGTTTCCCAGGACCAGCCAGAACCAACATGAGAGGGCTGCACTGTGGCAAGATCTTGTCCGTTGGGTAAATGACATAGGCATGCATAACTGGACATATGAGCAGGTACGCCATCACTGCAGTGATTTAATTAGACATGTCTGACAGTGTGTGTCTGATATCCACAGACAACAGCTTGCCACAGGTGGTGGGGAACCTATCCACCCCCACCTCACCAGTGTGGAGGAGCCCCTCCTAAGTGTTGTGGCTCCAGGCCAACAACAGCAACATCCACAAACATGTGTCATCATGGAGGCCGGAGCCACCCAGCATGTTGAAATGGAGCGTGCAGGTAACATGCCATATCTGTAGTTGGCTGTTCTCTGTACTGGTAGTTTATGCGTGTGTGAGATGTGTACTGTTTGTGTAGCTGTTAACCTGCCTATTCTTCTGCAAGATTGATATTCTGAGCATAATCTGTACACCTGTGAAAGCCACCTGTTGTACTACTGTACTTTATCATACTCACAGTATCAATGGCACAGTTGTGTCTACTGGCAATCACTGTCATATTTTTTCAGGTCCCTCTGGAGTGACAGCAAGGCAGCCAATCCATGCTGGTGAGTGTGTAATAACACTACTATTGCTAATGACATGTGCATGTCATATGGAGGTGTAGTCTGTGCACATGTAACACACCTACGCATAATGCATGCTGTGCATGTTTTCTGTGAGACTATGCATATCCAATTATTCTCAATAGCTGCCTCACTCACATGCAATACACAGAGCATGACACACATGTGTGGCAACACAGTACTGGACATTGTATAGGCATACCTGATACACATGTACACAACACACACATGTTTGGCATACACACTACACCTTAGCCTGCTACACATGTCCAATTATGACACCTGCTGTATGGCCACCCTTCAGTATCCCACTTATCATCTACACAGCACACATAATATACCTAAGGGGTAGAGGCCTATCATGTCTTTGTGCAACAGTCTTGAACAAATAATACATTCATGTTAGGCAATGCTCACTATTGGCCACCTTACAAACCCATGTAACAAGTGGCTGTGTAATTGTGGATGTAGTCGTGTTACTGCATGTCAGGTACAGCATGCTAGCTGCCTGTCTGGCACACATTATTATTGTTGACTGACCGCAAGAAGCATGTTGATCATGGCTCACGTTACTACACCACATCCAGTTCCGCCAACCACAAAGTTACACATAGCAGTCATTGTGTAGCACCGTCATGTGTTTTGTGTGTGTGTGTGTGTGTGTGTGTGTGTGTGTGTGTGTGTGTGTGTGTGTGTGTGCAAATATATGCACCCACAGCTTGTAATACTTGCACAACATTGTTATGTCCTTGTACACATTGTGTCCCAGGGTGGAGACAATCACTGAACAACTACACACAAGTATCAAGTACATGTATACTGTTATTAACAAGGGCTGTCTACACTTGCACTGCATGTTCCTGTGCAACACATAATCTGCATGCTGACATGTGTGCAGTGATGTTTTTCCTTGTGATACTGTCACCCACCCTAAAACAGTATTGTGTATGTGTTGGATTGCAGGTGTGTCTGTGTTTGTATCTGCTGTACTGACGAGTGTGCCTGTGTGCTTGTGTGCCTGTGTGCCTGTGTGCTTGTGTGCCTGTGTGCTTGTGTGCCTGTGTGCCTGTGTGCATGTGCGCCTGTGTGCATGTGTGCATGTGCGCCTGTGTGCATGTGTACCTGTGTGCATGTGTGCATGTGCGCCTGTGTGCATGTGTGCATGTGTGCAAGTCTGGATGTGTGCATGTGTGCATGTGTGCATGTGCGCCTGTGTGCATGTGTGCATGTGTGCATGTGCGCCTGTGTGTATGTGTGCATGTGCGCATGTGTGCATGTGCGCATGTGTGCATGTATGTGCGCCTGTGTGCATGTGTGCATGTGTACATGTACGCATGTGTGCATGTGTGCATGTGCGCCTGTGCTCTAATATCGTGTACACATTTGTAAACTGCGTTTCCTATCTTCCTCTCACAGGTTCTGATGTTGCTTTGGTGGAGTGCAGCAGGGAACCTGAAGCCACTGCTGGGGATAGGGATTATGATGATACATGTGTAATGGCACAGGGAGGTGTGACAGGGTCTGTCGTTGGTCAGCCAATTGACACTACACAGCAGTCAACCCCATCAATGCGCATAGTCATCCTGCCGATACATCCATTGTCACCAATGTCCTTAGCTGAGGGACAGCATACAGTGGGCATTGACCAGGGTAGTGTGGTATCATTGGCACATGCATCCCCTCACAGCAGCCATGGCAAGATTCCTGACATGGTACCACAGAGGCAGATATCCAGGGGTTCTCGTGGGAGCATCCGTGGTCATACTGCCCCTGTCATACGTGCCCACAGAGGTCTTTCATCCTCAGCTATGTTCCGGGCTGTAATGCAGGCACAGGCACATATGGAATGGTACACCAGACAGGGTCTGAGGGAGCTTAGAGCACATTGTACTGCTATGAATGACACTATGCATGACGTTGCGTCTGCCATCCGTAACATCAGCGAGGTCATTGATAGACATTGGGGGGGACATTAGATCTCTTCCACAACTACATGTCCAGGAGCCAGGACAGTGCAGGATGGTTGAGGCGTCGATGTGGATGTATGCCAGCAACATTATCAGCTGGCAGTCATCGCAGATGACAACAAACCCACAGCCGCTCCCATAGTGCCAGTACCAGCCCCAGCAATGCTGGGTCTGTGCTGTCATTAGACCATCTGAGAAGACCATGTGTACGTGGCTCTGGACAGTCCCAGCAGGGACATGTGTCCAGTCAACAACCCACTGCTTCTGATGACAGTACCCAGTCTGGCTTAGTACCTGATACTGTCCGTAGCACCCCTGCCAGGCACAGGTGACTACATAGCACTGTAGTAATATTATCATGTTGTTAACAGTACAGTGTAATGATATTGTTGTGGGTATATTCGAGCATGCATGATGCATTACCTATGTTTGTCATTGCAGTTTTGTATACACCAGTGTTAATTCCCAAAGTGTACTGTCTGCACATGTGCCACATGGCTGTTGTGTGTACCTGTGCCTGCATGTGTTGGGGTGTGGACAATACATGTGTGATGTTTGCAGCACAGAGTTGCAGGTGTACATTTGTGAACATGGTTAGCATGGAACATGACATGGTTTGACAGTATGCTGTGGGTGATACAGTTTCCAAAAATCAATGGTCTGCATTCTGGTAGTATACACAGCTTACATAGCCTGACAATCAGTGGTCATTACATGGTGTTTCCTCAACTGATACACAGATGTAGGAACCTGGTGTCAGTGATATCCCTGCAGTACTACACTATACCAGTAGCCATTCTTGCTGAGCCCCACACATCCCTGGGAACAATACTCTTTGGCATATAGCAGTCTCACGTACATGCCAACACACTACGGATATGTCCATCCATGACTGCAAATACATACAGTGGCCTACAATGCATTCTACACATGACACACCTAACCACCACAAGGGTATCATATGGACAGATACCTGTTGTCCAAGCCATGCTGTATTGCTGTAACACAACTGTGGCATTGGCATCGGCATGTAGTTAACATAGTATTCCAACAGTACCATGTTGGTGGTAGCACCCATCATGTAGAATGGGTAATGGTGTGTAAATGTGGACAAGTGTTATCTTGTCTTTCCTATGATATTCACATTTCCAAAGGTATTCTGCAGTCCCTCGGTGTATCACCTAAGCAAGAATGTGTCTGTATGCATATCGGCAACAGTTGCCATACACCTACACTGGGTATCCATCACTCACAGGCTTTGCTGTGTTTTAACATGTCTGACATATACTCCAGACATGAACCCTCACTCACATTAATCTATCAAAGCTTTCATGGGTGTGTGTCACATAGTTGGCCTAGGACACAGATCACTGCAGTAGCCTGCATTGTCACCAACATACATGTATGGCCAAGGTCTGGTAAGCTGCGGCACATGCTGGCAAAGGTAACAACTGTATTCATATGGGTCAGTCTTCACACATAGGAACTAGTAAAGGTCACAAGCACATATCTGTATGTGGCACACACATACCTGATGTGTGCATTGAAATTACTGTTATAATAATATGTCATACAATAATAAAAGCAAAACACACAACACATTGACAAACTGTGTGACAAACACACACATGGCATTTGTAGGATTTAAACCCCTACCTAATCATGTTATGATACTTGAGAGAGACGCATTACTGCAGCACGCTATTCGCATTACAGGATGATTTTCTTTCTCCTGCTGTATTTATAAGGTGCTGACATCATCAGTCTTTCCAAAGAGGAATGTGCATCTTTTAGTGTGTTATCCCAGTCTTCCAAAAGGCCATTGCTTTTACAGAGAATTGCATACATACACACACAGCGTTTACAGGATTCAAACCCCTCCCTAACTATGTTATGTTACTTCAGAGAGACACATTAGCACAGCACGCTATTCACATTATTGGATGCTTTTCTTTCTCCTGCTGTATTTATAGGGTGCTGACATCATCAGTCTTTCCAAAGAGGAATGTACATCTTTTAGTGTGTTAATCCAGTCTTCAAAAAGGCCATTCTTTTCACAGAGAATTGCATATATACCCATCCCCACACAGCGTTTGCAGGATTCAAACCCCTACCTAACTATGTTATGGTATTTGAGAGAAACGCATTAGCACAGTGCGCGATTCGCATTACTGGATGATTTTCCTTCTACTGCTGTATTTATAAGGTGCTGACATCATCAGTCTTTCCAAAGAGGAATGTACATCTTTTAGTGTGTTATCCCAGTCTTCAAAAAGGCCATTCTTTTCACAGAGAATTGCATACATACACACCCCCCTGGCCCCCTGCCATATTTATAGGGTGCTGACATCATCAGTCTTTCCAAAGAGGAATGTACATCTTTTAGTGTGTTATCTCAGTCTTCAAAAAGGCCATTCCTTTCACAGAGAATTGCATACATACACACCCCCCTGCCCCCCCTCAAAAAGGCCATTCCTTTCACAGAGAATTGCATACATACACACCCACTACCCTCCCTGCCGTATTTATAGGGTGCTGACATCATCAGTCTTTCCAAAGAGGAATGTACATCTTTTAGTGTACTATCCCAGTCTTCAAAAAGGCCATTCCTTTCACAGAGAATTGCATACGTACACACCCCTACCCCCCCTGCTGTATTTATAGGGTGCTGACATCATCAGTCTTTAAAAAGAGGAATGTACATCTTTTAGTGTGTTATCCCAGTCTTCAAAAAGGCCATTCCTTTCACAGAGAATTGCATACGTACACTCCCCCTGCCCCCCCTGTTGTATTTATAGGGTGCTGAAATCATCAGTCTTTCCAAAGAGGAATGAACATCTTTTAGTGTGTTATCCCAGTCTTAAAAAGGCCATTCCTTTCACAGAGAATTGCATACATACACACCCCCCTGCCCCCCTGCCATATTTATAGGGTGCTGACATCATCAGTCTTTCCAAAGAGGAATGTACATCTTTTAGTGTGTTATCCCAGTCTTCAAAAAGGCCATTCCTTTCACAGAGAATTGCATATGTACACACCCCTCTGCCCCCCCTCAAAAAGGCCATTCCTTTCATAGAGAATTGCATACATACACACACACCCTGCCCCCCCTGCCATATTTATAGAGTGCTGACATCATCAGTCTTTCCAAAGAGGAATGTACATCTTTTAGTGTGTTATCCCAGTCTTCAAAAAGGCCATTCCTTTCACAGAGAATTGCATACGTACACACCCCCTACCCCCTGCTGTATTTATAGGGTGCTGACATCATCAGTCTTTAAAAAGAGGAATGTACATCTTTTAGTGTGTTATCCCAGTCTTCAAAAAGGCCATTCCTTTCACAGAGAATTGCATACACTCCCCTGCCCCCTGTATTTATAGGGTGCTGAAATCATCAGTCTTTCCAAAGAGGAATGTACATCTTTTAGTGTGTTATCCCAGTCTTCAAAAAGGCCATTCCTTTCACAGAGAATTGCATACATACACACCCCCCTGCCCCCTGCCGTATATATAGGGTGCTGACATCATCAGTCTTTCCAAAGAGGAATGTACATCTTTTAGTGTGTTATCCCAGTCTTCAAAAAGGCCATTCATTTCACAGAGAATTGCATACGTACACACCCCCTGCCCCCCCTCAAAAAGGCCATTCCTTTCACAGAGAATTGCATACATACATACACACCCCCCTGCCCCCCTGCCGTATTTATAGGGTGCTGACATCATCAGTCTTTCCAAAGAGGAATGTACATCCTTTAGTGTGTTAACCCAGTCTTCAAAAAGGCCATTCCTTTCAGAGAGAATTGCATATATACCCATCCCCACACAGCGTTTGCAGGATTCAAACCCCTACCTAACTATGTTATGATATTTGAGAGAAACGCAGTAGCACAGTGCGCGATTCGCATTACTGGATGTTTTCCCTTCTACTGCTGTATTTATAGGGTGCTGACATCATCAGTCTTTCCAAAGAGGAATGTACATCTTTTAGTGTGTTATCCCAGTCTTCAAAAAGGCCATTCCTTTCACAGAGAATTGCATACGTACACACCCCCCTGTCCCCCCCTCAAAAAGGCCATTCCTTTCACAGAGAATTGCATACATATACACCCCCCTGCCCCCCCCTGCCGTATTTATAGGGTGCTGACATCATCAGTCTTTCCAAAGAGGAATGTACATATTTTAGTGTGTTATCCCAGTCTTCAAAAAGGCCATTCCTTTCACAGAGAATTGCATATGTACACACCCCCTACCCCCTGCTGTATTTATAGGGTGCTGACATCATCAGTCTTTCCAAAGAGGAATGCATGGCCATTCCTTTCACAGAGAATTGCATACGTACACACCCCCTGCCCCCCCTGCCATATTTATAGGGTGCTGACATCATCAGTCTTTCCAAAGAGGAATGTACATCTTTTAGTGTGTTATCCCAGTCTTCAAAAAGGCCATTTCTTTCACAGATAACTGCATACATACACACCCCCCTCCCCACACACACACAGCATTTGCAGGATTCAAACCCCCTACCTTACTATGTTATGATACTTGAGAGAGACGCATTAGTGCAGTGCGCTATTCGCACCACTGTATGATTGCCCTTCTCCTGCTGTATTTATTGGGTGCTGACATCATTAGTCTTTCCAAAGAGGAATGTACATCTTTAACTATCCCTCAGTATAGGGAATAACAATATCTGTGCATTAACAGATGCCTAGTTCAGGGTCACATATGCACACTGGCACTACCAGGTTATGTTCTATAGCATGCTTCATGACCACAGGACTTGTAACACACAACACAAGTAGCGGGTGCATCCATATACATCAGAGATACACACACCTCTGGGTTGGTACCACTGCACTAAGCATGACAGGCCATACATATACAACTACCATTGTGCAAAACTGCCTTTTGGTTTGGTGTGTAGTTCAGACCACCCCCCCATACCCAGTAACCACACTTGGCTTTCCTGGGAACAGTGTAGGACATGCAGGTCTTCACACACACCATTATAGTGGTTGACTTCAGGTACACAAATATTGACTGGGAAAACTACTCAGGCCCTCAACAACATCACCCTATAGCCACTACAATTTGTGAATCCATGTGCTATGGCACAACCAGTCACCACACCCACAAGGGGGAAACCACACCCACAAGGGGGAATACATATTGGACCTGATCATCACCAATATGGGGACTCTATGTTCCACACCAGAGGTAGAACCATCATTGTTAAGATCAGACCATAAACAACTTTCCCTGGACATCCATATCCCGTCCCCACCCCTAGCCAAGGAAATAACTGTAAAGAATTTCTCAAAAGCAGACTTTGCACTTGTGAAGACTGGGGTGGAATACTTCAAAGGCTCCGTGCTGGAGGATAATACAGCCCAATCTGCAGAATCCTTTACAAACGCATTGTATGAACACCTGCAGGTATGCATTGATCATGCTATCCCAAATAAAACCATGACTCCTCCAAACAGGAGACCTGTCTGGTTGACCCCAGCCATGTATAAGCTGTACAACAGAAGGAGGAAGCTACTACATAACAGAGCAATATCCCATAGACCCACATAGATCATAACCTCTCCTTTGCTAATCACATTGACAGAGTCATTGCAAAGACCTTTATATAGCCCTCCTTATCACATGGGTGTTTGCATGTAGATCATGGGAGGTCATTGTGGCCCTCTACTAGTCACTCATCAGGCCCATGTTTGACTACAATGCCCCTTTTGGGGTTTACCTTACCCAACACCTGCGGCAACTACAGTGAACACAACAGCACCTCCCCAAGAGGATCATGGGCTACACACAGATGTCCTATTCAGCTCAACTAAAGGATCTCCAGCTCTACTCAGTTGCTTAACGCCTACTCAAAGGTGATCTATGCCTGACGTATGCAGCCGTTTCAAACCCAGAAGTAATGGACTTGCTCCACCTCGTAACATGCAAGACCCTTAGAGCTACACACTCCAGGGACTTAAACCTCAGCACAAAAATAAATAAGACATGCTGCAGGGACAGATTCATTACCCAGAGGCTCCCCACACTCTAGAATTGAATCCCAATTAAAGTTAGACATAGCCCCTTGCCAACCCTCTTCCAGCGAAGCACAGCCGCATGGATGGGAAATTGCAAATTCATCCCTGGGATCTCCACTGTGTCCCTGCTTGACAGAGGCACAGCAAACTAGCCTTAAAGGGTGCCTTCTGTGACCTACTTTACAGAGACACAGTAGGCTACTCTACAGGGGAGGTGGACGCCAAATACACTCTGCCTAGGCTTATGAATTCCCTAGGGCAGACAGCCTAGTATTGACCTCTGCACCTATGTTTATGTTCGGGATGCACAATATTTGTTGCTGCTACTGTTTGCAGGTCTTTATTGCCATAGCTTTCCCAGTTTCTATGAACAACTTCTGTATCTGCGTAACATGTTTGATCATGACAGGGTTCCAGTATATTAATATATGTGTCTGTTGTTATTTAACTGTGTGTGCAGGGTGGATTGCTGGATCGTGGGAGGTTCCTGGCTTAACACATACAACTGCCAGATCCATGGTTTGTTACCTGACATATGTATCATTTATCCAAGTGTGTGAGCATGCCCAGTGTGACCTTTCCATATGTTGTGATCTGGAGTCCACTACATTTCTGGTTATGTGTGAACATGACCAATATTGACATTTATACTATGTGTGTTGGAAGTCATGTTGTGTTCTTACTGCCAGACTCCTTTGTGTCATAACTCAACAGGGATTATGCTGTGCCTGCAGGGTTTCCATGTGATAGTTTGCAAAAACCTGGCAACATTCTCTAATACTGGCGGAACACTGCAATACTGTCATGGTGTAGTGGTTCAGTGCTTTCGCTATGGTGCACAGAATCATGGGTTTGAGTCCCATTACTGCTTTAAATGTTCATACTGAGCAGCCCAGACTGGTTAAGGGCCAGTTGGGCAACTATGAGCATGTTGCATTTTGTTCAGCTATGGCCTACTTAAACCAGGCTTGTCCGACATTGCTGTGTATTCACCAACTTGGGTGGACATTGCCAAACATTACTCCACATTGACCACAGTTGTACTAGTTGGTGTGTGTGATTCTGTTCATAGGTTCATACTAGGCTATCTGCCCAAGGGCATTTATAATCCTAGCCAGTGTGTTTGGCTTTCAACACACATTTTAAGTGGAGTTTGCAATGACATTTTGTAAGGTTAGTATACTGTGCATCTGTCTAACAGTGATATAGAAGTGATACCCATGGTAAACCTACAATCTCCCAACCACTCATCAAGATTCCTCTTGAAGAGAGTCAATGAGGGACTCTGGCTAACCTGGAGTGGGGGTTTACTCAAGAGTGGGGGAGCCTCTGGGTTATGAATCTGTCACTCCAGCATGTCCTATTTATTTCAGTCCTGAGGTTCAGGTCTCTTGAACGCGTAGCTTGATGGGATTCTGATTTTCCGAGGTGCAGCATGTCCACTGATTCCAGGTTGGACATGGCTTTACACATCAGACACAGACTGCCTCTGGGCAGGCGTTATGCCACTGAGTGGAGCTGCAGTTTCTTTAACCAAGCAGTGAATGGCATGTGTTTGAGCCCTTTGATCCTCCTGGTGAGGTACTTTTGTGGTATTTCCAGCTGCTGCAGGTGTCTGATAAGGTACATCCCACAAGGGACATTGTACTCAATTATGGGCCTGATGAGGGATGAGTTAAGAGGCACGATGACCTCCCCTGATGTAGATGTGAATATCTTCATGATTAGGTGGGCTATATGAAATGTTTTTCTAAACACTTTGGCCATGTGGTTATCGAATGAGAGATTGCTATCAGCTTGGGTCCCCAGGTCCCTTATCACTTCTTCCATACTTAATGGGTTACCACCTATGTGGTAATTTGTGGGCACTTAGTTTTTGACAAAGGGGAGGACTATATAATGTTTTGCATTTATTTTGAGGACATGGCTCTGGCACCAGTTGTCTGTTTCTATGAGGCCCTTTTGTAGGATGCTTGTGTCAGCTGGAGGGTCGATTATGGTGCCCAGTTTGTAGTAATCTGCAAACTTGTTCAACAACAGTCCTTCTGTGTTGGCCTGTACCTCTGAGAAATATATACCAAACAAGGGAGGTCCCAGGACTGAGCCTTGTGGGATGCCACTTGTAGCTGGTTTGGGGTCTAACATGGCTCCAGCATTTCTGACCATGTGGGTTCTGTCCTTGAGCCAGTTTGCAACCCATCTAGTGACATAGGGGTTTATATTGAAGCTGGTGATCTTATCTATGATGACCAAGTGGGGTACTGTATGGAAGGCTTTTGCAAGGTCCGGGTAGGCTGTGTGGGCCACCTTCCCCTCGTCAATGGCCTTGGTGACTGTTTCAAATGACTCAACCAGGTTTAAGAGGCAGGATCTGCCCTTAACAAAGCCAAACTGGGTAGGATCCAGTGTCTGTAGGTCCCCAATATGTTTATTTCTGAGGTCCATGATGATCCTTTCCATAGCTTTGCAGACCAAGCTAGTCAAGCTTCTGGGGTGATAGTTTGCAGTATCCACTGAAGTACCACCTTTGTGGAAAGGGACCACTGTTGCTGTACACTGCTCTTTGGGTACATATCCTGTGGTAAGGCTGAGACTGAACAGTGGTTTTATGTTTGTGTTCAATTCTTCTTGGGGTTCATGTTGGACACAGCCCAGGACACAGTCTGGTCCCATTGATGCTGTGTGTTTTGCTTTGGAGAGGCTGGCTGTTACCTGAGCATCTGTGATGTCAGGGGGCCAGCACTCTGCTGGGATAGATATTTGCCCTTTTGGTGGGGGGGGGAGTTTGCACTGAACCTGTCAGCTCAGATGTTGGCAATGTCTGTGGGTTTGGTGTATTGTTTGTCATTGTTGACTACTTCTGAGCATATCTGGGGATTCCCACACAGGTTCCTACCATAAGTAAAGAATGCCTTGTGATTTACCTTGGTGTCCTGTACAATTGTTATCTCAAAGATGGCCTTAGACAATCTTATGTGTGGCCGTAGTTTTTCAATAATACTGATCAGAGATGACTTCCCTTTTTGGGATTTTAATCTATCATATAGTAGCTTCTTCCTTGTATTGTATGGTTTGTTTATTGCTGGGGTCCACCGGAAAGGATGCCTGTCTTTGGAGGATTGGGTCTTGGTTTTATTTGGGATTGCATGATCCATGCATTCCTGAAGGTGTTCATAGAATGCGTTTATAAAGGGTTATGAGGTTTGGGCCATATTTTCCACAGGCACAGGGGCTGTGAAGGATTCCACCTCAATTTTGAGGAGTGTGACATTTGCTTTAGTGAATAATTTTCACTGTGTTTTTCTGGCCATGGGCTGGGATCAGGATGTGAATATCCAGTGAGATTACTCTCTGGTCTGATCTTACCAGTGCGGGATACACTTCTGGTCTTGGGCATAGAGTCCCCATGTTGGTGATGATCAGGTCCAGTATGTTTTCCCCTGTTGTGGGAGTGGTAGCAAGTTGTTCCATAGCATTTTGGTTTATAAATTCTGGAAACCTTTGGGCTAGGGTGTTAGGGCTAGGGTAATGCTCCCAGTCTATGTTTGGGTAGTTGAAGTTGCCCAATATAATGGTGTTTGGGGAGACCTTCATATTTTCATGTGTTCTCCAGTCGGCCAAGTGTGGTTCCTGGGTTTAGGAGGGTGGTCTGTAGCAGGCTATGAACTGGAAGGCGGTTTTAGCCACTGTTAGTTGCACATGGATAGTCTCCGATGCTTCATGCTGTGCCACCAACCTGGGGGTGTGGGTATCTTTGAAAAATATTTATACTCACCCTCCTTATGTAGTTTGTTCCATGTTTTGCAGCTGTAAAGCATGGTATGAGGTGTAACCTGTTAATGCTAGGGTGCTCTTGGGAGCTTTGAACCAGGTTTCTGTTACTGCACAGATATCAACATTCTCCATGCTGAGGAGAGTTTGGTGTGCATGCATCTTGCAGTTTAGACTTCTGGCATTGAGTAGCATTACTTATAGTTTCTTATCCCTTGTGATACCTATGGAGGTGGGTCTGTGTTTTGAGCCTTACCTAAAAAAGGCACTATGGGGGTGACAAGAGCCTTTGGCAATATCCAAATGGCCACAGGTGATAAGTGAAATCCATCCCTAGCGAAGCATCATGTCTTGTCGAGCATGTCATCCCAGGCTGACAGGCATTGTATCCCCTTTCACTGACATCAATACTTAAGCCAATTGTTGTAATTGATCATCTTGTCTTCATATTGTGGCCTCATGTTTGGTGAGGGTAGGATGATACTCAAGGTAATCAAATTTGCATATACTACATGGTGGTAAATGCTGTTTAGCACTACCTTACATTGCTTAACACATGGCAATCATGCCTCAGGTGGTGCTGCAGGGTTTCCTATGTCAGATGCACATACTGCACTCCCTATACATGTTTGGAAACAGGTAGTGTCAAGTTAGGCATCCCTTTTACTATATGTGCGAGTCAGAGAGGGGTATAATTTCCAGGGTTCCTACTGAGCCAGTGTATGTGCTATGCATTACCTCTTTGCCAAGGCCAATGCATACTGGGCACTCCTCCTTCTGCCTACTGGGGCAGGCTCAGGTTGTTCCTCCTCTGAGTCATGCTCTGCCTGTGATGGCATTGGCATTGGTGGGGGGCTGTTTGGCCCAGGCCTATACTGGTCCTGCTGCAGCTGTTTTCACAGAATCATATTATGTAACATAGCACATACCATGACAATTTGGGTACATGTAGTTGGTGAGTATTGCAAGGCTCCACCAGATGTGTCCAGGCACCGGAACCGTGACTTGAGCAACCCAAACACACACTCGATTACATTTTGTGTTTGTGCGTGTGCCTCATTATGGCGTTCCTGTTCAGGTGTGTGTGCATTTCTGATGGGTGTCATCAGCCATGGCTCCAGTGCATAGCCAGCATCCTCCACTAAGTGACCATGTGGGATGTCCCTTTGGCAAATGTCTGGTACAGCTGCATTAGATGCCAGATATGGGAATCATGGTAGCTTCCAGGGCAGCCAGCACACACATTCATTATTATGCCCTGGGCATCACACATGACCTGGCAGTTGATGGAGGGGAAGCCCTTGTGGTTAATGTAGGCCCTACCCCGCTCACCGGCTGGTGCTTTGATGCGTATATGCGTGCAGTCTTTTGCACCCACTACCTCAGGGTATTCTGCTATTTGCTGGAAGAGATGCATATTGCTGGCCAATACCTCATGGGAATTGAGGAAATATACATGATCACCGACATGTGCTGACATGGCATCCAGGAACTGGTGCAGTACCCTGGATGCTGATGCCTGTGATATCCCCATCATATCACCAGTTGGTCTCTGAAAGGTACCTGTTGCTGGTATTCTTAGGCCAACACATACCTTGGTTTACACTGGGATGGGTTCCCCTCTGTTGGTTCTGTGTGTGAGGCGTGGCCTGCACAGCTCAACAATTTGCTGCAGGAGGTCTCTGTCCACTCTATAGCGCTACACTATCTCCAGCTCATGTAACCCCTGGTAGGTGACCCTGGGCCTGTACACTCTTCTCTGTCTCCTCACTGTGGGTTGTCTAGCAACATTTGCATTGTCACCACCCTCAGCATGTTGCATATGTCACCTTATAACAGCAATGGCAGCCCCTAGCATTTTTTGTCTGAGTGTAGCTTTTTCAGTTTTCACTTCTAGTAGCTTACTCCAGTGTTGCAGTGTCTCTTGAGAGAAACAAACTGCACTGTTGTTTGCAGAGTTTTAAGTGCTGGGCTGGGCTAGTGTTCTGCCTGTGTAATTGCCTGATTCTTATTGTTTGCACCTGCTAGCTCTACTAGTATTCCCTGGTAGCTTCCTACTATTTGTTGGGCTTCCTTTTTCCTTTCTGTTTCCTCAGGGGAGCAACGTGCATACAAGCGGAAACACACTCACATCAGCTCACACGCACGCACACATGCTTAGATGGACTAAAACTTGCTTATTCGGGTTAAAATGCATGCACACCAGCGCAAACAGGCTTACAGGTCTTCCAACAGCCTTATACATGCTTACTCCAGCTTAAATGCGAGCACTCATGCTTCCACGTGCGCACTCTGTCTTACTCGAGTTTACAGGTGTGCACACACACGCATACCCGCTCAGCAAGGAACTTTGGTGTTATCCACAGTATACACCTTCCATTACTTGGCTTTCCCTGGCCTACCTGTTGACACACCTCTTTCCATGCTGTCTAACTGACAGCTAACACATGCCACTGTGCTCCAATGAGCTTCACTACTTTCATACATACCCCCCTTGTGATGTCACCTATCTCCTACTCTGTTCCTCCCCATATCCTACTGCTACACTCCACTGACTGTGCTCATTTGCTATGTAAAAGTGCGATTCTCTATCCTAACACTCATTTACATAGGATTGCCTACTAATGCTTGGTTACCTGTCTTAGACTGGGCTTCTCCCCTTAGCAACCCTTACTCGGTGGCCATGTTGTCTTCAGCCTGCTATTCCCTTACATTGTCATTTAACAATTTTCATAAATTCCACGTTTGTGGCTTTTATTGTCTTATTATATGATTTTTATAGTGCACCCCATTTGCGCGGCACTGCGCTATGCTTAAACATCGGAAATTGCCGGAAAAAAAAATTATTTTTATTTTAATTTTGCATCTGGGAAACTTTCCAATGGCCGTATATTTGGCCATTGGCATGCTTCCTCAACCATATGCAACCTTTATTTAGAGCTGACAAGGCTCTATTGTGCTATTTGCAGAATGGTACTCAGTTGTCAACTGAGTACATTTCTACAGCTAACACGTCTCCTACTCGGACAGGTTTGTGCTTCTTGGATCACACATTTACCTCATTTGCATGCCTTTCGGCTGCAAGTGAGGTAATTTGTATATCCCAGCCCTGTCCATGTAGGAGACTTTTAGGGTCTCTCTTACATGCCCCTACAGGCTGTTCCTGGATCGCTCGTTAGACATGATGGCTACATGGAGTCTTACTCTACTCGTAGACTCCGTGAAAGCCATCGTGAATCCAGCATATAGTGTCATGCAAGATCAGAACCCATGGGTACAAGAAGTTTGAAGAATACATATCCCAAAACAACTCATAATGTTAACATGTTGGGTTATTAACAGGTCTGGAAGCCTAACTCCTCCCTGATGACGATGGCTATAAGAGGTAGACAAAGAACCCCTGACTGTACATGGTGACCATAGAAATTTGAGTAAAAGTCTGCCCCATTTCTTCAGAGTCATCACTACAGTACTCACTGGAAGAAATGAGTATAATATCATTTTAATAAGGTACAACTTTATTTCAAATGGGATACATCATTCAGCCTAATAAGCTAATGTTTCCTCTATTAGCTCTTTTATCTGCTTTACATTTAAATGCCTTGTTTTTAGGTGGTGAAAACTAAAAACACATCCAAATACTTAAAACATGAGAGATTTACGTTGAAGATGAATTTACTTACTCTCGTAAAGATCATGGAAAAATTACGTGTGATTAAAATAGACTTTGAGCAACTGACCTTGTAACAAGATATGTAGTGTAATTTGTGTAAAATGTTCCAGACTAAAGGAGAAATAAACTGTGGATCATTTTAAAGGATTAATTCAACATCTGCAAATATTGCCACTGCACTAAACTGATATTGGGAACCAGCTTTGTCCCTTAGCAAATGGAACTAATTTTGCAGTTGAATTTCTAGCAGCTGTATAGCTAATATAACATAGAGAAGAACTAAGGGACACACTTGCCTCACTTCCCTTGTCTTTATAGTGAGACTTGTGTGTGTGTGTGTGTGTGTGTGTGTGTGTGTGTGTTTGTGTGTGTGTGTGTGTGTGTGTGTGTGTGTGTATGTGTGTGTGTGTGTGTGTGTGTGTGTGTGTGTGTGTGAGTGTGTGTGTGAGAGTGCATATATATATTACCACTGCATAAATCTCTTTTATATTGCCTGATTACCCCTATGAATGATGAGGGAAAAGCCTATAACTCCAGGACATGGTGTAGGTACTGCAATCTCGCAGCATCAAATGTTTTTTAGCATTGACTAATAAAAGGCTCACAGCAACTTTTTTTCAGTTTTCCCTTTCTATCCATTGCAATGCTCTCAGAATATTTTGCCATGATGACCCGCCTTTAATGAACCAAACTTGCTCTGGATATACCAAATAAGGAAGGAAAGAAGTCCATCTGGTCCACCAGATGCCCATGCATATTTTAATGTCCACAGTTGGCCTGCAATATGTCCATGATGACAGGTCCTTTCCTGGTTTTAATAAAGGGAGTATCATAGAATGTTTCCATGATGGACATGCAGCTGCTTCTGATGATGTAGCCACAAATACTTCCTAGAGAAATCCTAAAGATTGAGTGGATAAGACCATACACAGCTCTGCAAGAATGTTGTCTGCTTCTGGTCCCTTACTTGATTTTAGTTTTTTGATGACTGGTAAAATTTTCCCCTTTGAGGATGAGTGCTGCATAAGATCCTCCTGCTCTTCAGTTAAACTAGGAAGGGAAAAAGTGTTATGAAACCATTTTGCTCCCTAGTGTCATCTTTAAAAACAATTTCATAAAATTACGTATATGTTTCTAATCTACCATCTCTTGAAATTCTCAAGTCAAGGCTATAGCTGACATTTCTAAGGATCTGCATGCATCTCTTTGCCTTAAGCTTATTTTTCTGCATCAACCTGCAGGAGAGTTGATGTGTTATCTCATAGTTTTGCAGACTTAGAATATATAGGGCCAACTCAGTTATCTTATTTCCTATTGAAGATGTCTTTGAGTTTCAATTTCATCCATGTCAGCTGAATATATGAGGATTGCAGTTAAAGAGAGGTCCTGATTATGCTAACTCTCTGTATTTTTTTTACAGATCATATAACTCCTTATTCTAAAGTTTTCAAAGTTCATTCACCCACACCATCATCCTCGCATGGATGAAACCATTATAAACATCATATAATAATATGTAAATAGTGTTCCACATCTTTATGGTCTAGGAGAAGTGTTTAGGTGACATCATTTAATAGAGTTGCAAAATCAGGGTGCCTTGTATAATAGGAATGCAATCTCTGGACTTTAGGAAGAGGTGGAATTAAATTATAAAAGTTGCAAAGAATGCCTTCATGGTCAGAGTATGGACATGGAATTACTTCATATGTTAGACTTAAATCTAAAATTTCTTCATCTGTGTTGAGCTTGTCTATGCAACCGAAGGTTCCAAGTCATGAAGAGTGACAGGTAACTTGAGAGTTCGCAGGTTTGTCCAACATCAATCAATGTCATTTCCTGTGTCCCAGATTGTAAAAACTTTTCACTGGCTGACAACCTAGTAACTCCCGTTGCTGATTTCTTGCCATCCTCCCAGTAAGACAATTAATATTCTCCACTTTCTCTAAATGACCTTGGATTTTATCACTAATGTAGTGGAAAAATCTGTCTCCACATGTTTATAAATGTGTAGTAGGCTAACAACCACTGGAGCTTTCTTAAGCCTAACAGTGCAACCCAAATCTCTAAAGGTTCTGGTATCCTTGATAGTGCAAGCAGGAGCTTGGAAGATGAAAGACTTAAAAGCAAGGGCCTGGGAGATGAACCCTTCATAGGCTGCCTTTGTCCATTAGATACATACGTGCAAAACAAGGGGTGAATTCCCATTTCCTCATCCAGTCGCACGAGTTACACTTGAATTGGCTTAGAGTAACTCTGTTTCACATGGATGCCAATCCTATTCCAGAGAAAGGATAATCTCTGAATGCATACCTGTCTCTCTAACAGGTCATATTTATATCAAAGTCATGGTTTAAGTCTTTAGAATGTGTCATTCTAGTGTTATTTATTTTGCAGATATGCATGAGGTCTATCATAGTGGTGTCTGATGCCTTGTATGCCAGGCATAGATCTCTCCTTGACAGCTTGTAGGAGACAGAATAAAGGGATAGGGCTTTGATGAAGTCTGAATAGGACATGTTATGTTTGGCCTGTATTATTTTAGCAAGGAACCTCTGTGGATGTTGGATGTGCCTAGTTAGGTACATACCAGAGTGGTCACTGTGCTCAGTGATTGGTCTGATTAGTGCTGAATGCAGTGGAACAATGACTTGCTTCAACCTAGATGCCTTTCATTTGTTTATAAGTTGCACAACATAGAATGATTTTCTCACTAGAGAAAACACTTTATGGTCAAAGGCCAAGTTACTGTCTATGTGTGTCCCCAAGTTTCTGACTACTGGTTCAACTTTTCAGGGTGTGTTTTCAATATAGTAGTTACCAAGGATGGTTGACTTCCTGAAATATTATGTATTTCTTGGCATTTAGTTTTAGCCCATGACTCAGACAACACTTATTTGTATGTGTCAGCTCAGCCCTTCTTGGAGAACACTAATGGTGGTTTTGGAGTCTATGACTGCTCTCAATTTGCAGTTATCTGAAAGTTTGGTCAGGTGGAGGCCATTGACATTGGCTTTGACTTCAGAGAAGTAGATGCCAAAAAGGAGCAACCCAAGGAGTGATCCCTAAGGGACTCCAGTGGTGATTGGTTTCTTTGGAGAGGTGGGCTTCCAGTTCTAACTTCCTGGGTCTTGTCTATGAGCCAGCTAGCTATCTACTGGTTAATATAAGGGTTTAAATATAATCTCTTTAGTTTGTCAACAATGCCTCAGCAGAGTATTGTGT
>NC_056726.1:1366594433-1366634970 GCF_019279795.1 Protopterus annectens
CACACTCACACCTCAGACCTATTTAGAGTGTCCAGTCCACCTACAACATGTCTTTGGGATGTGGGAAGAAACTGGACCACTGGGAGGGCATCCAGACTCCAGATAGAAGGCACCCCAGCTGAGGATTGAACTGGAGAACCTCTTGCTGTGAAGTGACGATACTAACTGTTGCACCACCATGGTCACACACACACACACACACACACACACACACACACACACACATATATATATATATATATATATATATATATATATATATATATATATATATATATATATATATATATATATATATATATATATATATATATATATATATATATATATATATATATATATATATATATATATTTTTTTTTTTTTTATTTATTTATTGTGTTAGACATCTAATATGATTTATGCTTTATAATTGGAAGTTACTATGGCATGCTAGCATTTTGTCTGTACCAAGTTGTTTTTAGTATAATAGTATGGTCTATTTGCATAGCTGCACCTTGTTCACTAATGTTATTCGTGTAAATATGCTGTGTGTAGACAGCTCATACTGGTGTCTAATTATTTCTCTATAATTGTGCTGTTACTGGTGGATAGAATCACATTAGAGACCCAGGAAAGAGTGCTGCTCAATATATTTTTATCTGTGACTGCATAACTGTCTGATGAGGTTTCTTCTAACAGATGTTTTTTTCCAATTGGCTCAGTATCTGCATATACTAGTAGTTAGTTCAAGACATATTTTCCTGTATGCAGTAGCTATTTGCTCAGTTTGTTTTTTGTAATCTCTATAATATATCTTTACCATCTCAAAAGTGCTTACTCCTCTCTGTACTATTCTTTTCTAGACCTAACACCACTCAGTTTTCAACTGCGGTACCACCTTTATCATTCTTATAAGAAAAGCGCAGTCCAGATCTGAACTGTCTGCAAACAGCTAAAGTTAACTTTGAGTATGTGTCTACTTGTTTGAGCCAATATTCAATTTCCCATAGAGAGCACTCTGCTTTGGCTTGTAAGCAGCCACCCCTCCCCCCACACACACAATCATCTTCCACTTTCTCTCTTATTCCCTTCTGTTAGCAAATAGTATCCTTAACTGATCCATATTGTGTGTTTGTTAATTTAAACTGAGACCACAGTAGCCTACTGATACAAGGTTATCCTGTTTTTACACCTGAGAAATGGTTAAGAAATGACTTACAGTTTCAAAGAAGTCCTTGGTCAAATCTGATTGTTTCTTAAACACAAACTTGTCTTTGCTTTGGCTCATTAGCAGCAGTACAAAAGAACTGCCTGCTCACACCCTTGTTCTCCCCCTCCCCCTTCCCTGTTTATTACCTTAAGCAAATCCCAAAGTTAATAAATATTACCTGTGGCAGGCACCATTTTTAAAACTACAACCACCCTTTGTCACTATCATATGTTCATTTATCAGTTTACTCTGTTACCTGATTAACTGCAGTGGTGGTGCTGCGGTAGCGTTGTTGCCTCACAGTAAGATGTTGTCCTGTTCGATTCTCAGCTAGAGCGTCTTCTGTGTGGAGACATGCGTGAATGGGCGTACCTTCGTTGAAGGTTGTGCATCAGGGCTGGCAACTCGGCACATTAATATCTACTGCCAATCATTTGCAGACCGGAGTTCCTCTGTGGTGACCCCTAACCTGGAAAAGCCGAAAGACACAACAACAACAACAACAGCTCTGTTACCTGATTGTTTCCAGCCCCCTCATAAGAGCAACTAACAGGGTCTCTACCCGCTTTGCTTCCCACCCTACCCCTTATTCCCACCCGCCCCAGTGGTCCTACCTTTATTACGCTCACAAACCCCTCCCATCTTTCCAATAGCCAACCACAGCGCTAACCCAACACTACCTCCTCCATCTTCCCACAACTATCACACCTCCTCAACTAACATGTGCAAGCATACCTTACCTATGCTGACTGCATGCACTCTCCTTGCATATCTTACATCCTACCAAAGCTCCATCATTCCCCCACTCAACCACTACCACTGTACTACTACTCACACCACCACTCATGTCTCACCCTCACTCAGCCCCCCCCACCAACTCAAGGACCATCCCTATGCACCCTCCACATATTCTACCAAGTATATTACTCAAACATAAAGCATCCATACAACTTAACATAGTAACCCTCCCACCATACCTATTACCCACAGGGCACAATCATAAAGTTTCCCTAATAAACAAACACATTCAAAAACTGAGAAAACTAATAACCTCATGCATATCAAAACTTGCCCTACGTGGAGACATCCACCCCAATCCTGGCCCTACCATCTCCAACCCCAATCCTCATAATCAGACTGGAAACCACAACTTCTCCCATATTACAGCCAATAGAAAGCCAAGTGACTTCCTTCTACTAAGCCTAAATATTAGAAGTATCCAACAAAGTGCATGAACTCCATGCCACCATAGACTTGTACTCCCCAGATATAGTCATCCTGACAGAAACCTGGCTAAAACCTCACATTACCAGTGAGCAAATACTCACTATTGGTTACGGGATACTAAAAGTAGACCGGCTAAATAAGAAAGGAAGCAATGTAGCTATAATATTTAAACAGCATCTAAACATCCAGATCTTAAAATCATCAGCTCCACAAATAGGCAATGAAGAAATAATATATACCAACCTCAAAATAAACCAAAACAAAACCATCAGCATAATTGGATGCTACTTCCCACCTGGCCAAAACATTCCTCCACTAGAAAACCTCCTCAGCTGGTCTACCCACCATCTCCCCCAAGAAATTATAATTTTAGGTGATTTCAATATTGACTTGCAATCCTGTTCTGGCAACCATCCAACCCATGATGTAAACCTTCATGGCTTCACCTAACTAGTCCAGTCGCCAACCAGGATAAATACAAACTCCAGCAAGCACACTACCCTGGATTGGATACTAGTCTGTAAGAGCCCCCAGTCATATATAACAGTCTGCTTATCAGATAGCCTCAATGATCACTCCCCAACATTCCTACTAAAAAAATACCTATACCAAGCTAAACCTGTCATTTACCGTCAAATATGTAAAAAATTAAACTTTAACCCACTCACATTCATCTCATCCCTCAAAGAATGTAACTGGCATCCTCTAAAGTACCTCAGTCTTGATGATGCAGTTGAATTTTTTAATAATACCTTCCTGAGCATCCTTAATTACCATGCCCCCATAAGACTTCCCAGAACCAAACCTCAAACTAAAGGGGTGGCGAAAGCCACACAACTCTGGGCTAGGCTTATAAATGCCCTTGGGCAGATAGCCTAGTATGAACCTATGAACCTATGAACCTAACCCTCCCCATAGCTACAGAAACCCACTAAATCAGAAATGAAAAACAGGTATAAAGCCTGGGAGCACTGGCGCAAAACCAAAACCCCCTCAACTTGACAGAAATTCCTAGAACTATGCAGTAGAGTAAAAAAGCTAATAAAACAAGACAAATTCCAATACTACCAGTCTGCCATAGACTCCTCCCAACACAGCCCCAAACAATTCTGGTCCTCAATAAACTCCATCATCCACCCAGGTAAAGTCAGTACCCCTCCTCCTAAAATCCCTCTCTCCTCCGAAAATATTGCTACCTCATTTAACACACACTTCACACAAACCATACTATCACTAGCTAAACAACACAACCCTCCCCAACCCACACCTTCAACTAGTAATCTCCCCACTGCCTTCTCTTTTTCTCCTGTACCTACCTCCAACATAAAATCTCTTAACTAAACTTAAGCCCACCAAATTAGCAGCAGACAACCTCCCAAGTGAATACCTACAAATCGCAGCTGATGCTCTGGCCTACCCAGTATCCATCTTGATTAATCGATCTCTGTCAGAAAGTTACGTTCCCACACTGTGGAAAGTATTACATATAATTCCTCTCCACAAAGGCAGCCCCTCCACTGAACTAACCAATTACCACCCCATAGCTATTCTCTCTCCACTCTCCAGAATATTAGAGAGATGCATATACTCTCAGATCTCAGACTACCTACTTACTAACAACCTCCTTTCCAATACTCAGCATGGTTTCTGACCAAACCATAGCACCATCATTGCCTTACTCTCCTTTACTAACATTATCCTTCAGCATAAAAACAATGGCTATCTCTCCTCTCTTACTTTCCTAGACCTATCTAAAGCATTCAACATGGTCCCACACAAACAACTCATCTCTGTCCTCAATAACCTATCCTTCTCTCAATCAGTCACCAAATGGTTTCAGAGTTACCTGTCTGACCGCCAACAATCCGTTGTATGGCAGAATGACACATCTCCCCAACTATCTGTCTCCATAGGGGTTCCCCAAGGATCAATCCTTGGACCCCTACTCTTCTCTGTTTTTTACCAATAATCTAGCCTCTGCCACCAAACATGACATACTCATACAATACACAGCCCAGTCCCTACCCAAACTGCAAAAAGTCACACAGGAAGCCTTTTCCTCTGTTGAAACTTGGTTATCCGATGCCCAATTAATACTCAACCCAAACAAAACTAAACTACTCCTCTTCCAACCCACCAAACATACTCAAAACAACTCTCACTTTAACATCACAGCAAAAGACAACACCACTATATACCCAACTGAACACACCAAATTGCTAGGAGTGGAAATAGACAATAAACTAAAATCTGACATTCACATATCCATGACCATAAAAAAGTCCACAAAAAACTAGGAGCGTTATACAGAAATAAGCAACTTTTCACCAAAGCAGCAAAGATTTCAGTAGCAAATTCCCACCTTATCTCCACCCTACTTTATGCCTCTCCAATATATACCAACCTAAGGAAATGCGATCTAAACAAGCTAGAGACCTGCTACAACAAAATCACCAAATTCGCCACAGGGGCATCCTACCATTGTCACCACTGTCTCCCACTTGCTGAACTAGGCTGGCTTGAACTCCCTCACCTCCTTCAATGGTATCAACTCTCACTCACCCACAAACTAGTAAACCATCCACTAAATGTCCCATCCCTCCAGAATCTACTCCAACCCTATTGCACCACCAGACCACTAAGATCCAGCAACAAAAATCACTTGCAGATCACTAAAGTCAATAACTCTGCTGGTGAAGCACTATTCTCTTGCGCCCTAGCCAAATTATGAAACTCCCTCCCACCCACAATTACCTCCGTACCATCATGCACCCACTTCAAAACTTTACTAAAAGCACACTTAAGAACATGTTGGCTATGCCCTTGCAACTCCCACTCTAATATCACCCACCCCATCCAACCACTACCTTTCTTTCCACTCCACTAACTACCTTGATTATAGCAAGCTCAGATGCTCATAAGCCTAGTACTTATTATACAGCAGGAACTTCTTATTCTAACATTTGTTAATGTCTGTTATGTACTTTGCAGATAAAGATTCTAGTTGTCTACTGATGTACTATGTTCTTCATCTTTAAATATGTTTGTAATTAATTGCTATGTTAAATTGTTATTCTCTATGTAATCCAATGTAACTACTGTCTGTTTATTTTAACTGTGGAGCTTTTCTCCCCGGGCCTCTGCTGAAAATGGACCTACGTCCAGTCGGACACTCCCGGTCAACAAATGTAAATAAATAAATAAATAAAAAATAAAAGTATGTGCATGAGACTCAGACTGAATACAAGCTTGTTAAATGGATGAGGTATGAAAGCAGCAGAAGGTATAGAAATGTTGCAAGACTGGATGTGTTTTTGTCAACTGCAGGTCTAAGCTAGTGAAAGAAATAGCTAATAAAAATAAAACTGCAAAAAGCGTTAAAAAAACATTTTTTGATGAGTGACTGGTATGCCAAACACCAGATTAGAATGGCAAGTCAAACTCCTAATTTATGGAATCTCAGTAAGCTTTAGCATAGATATAGGGGATGATGTTATAGTTTTATTATGTGCTGCTTAAAGCAGCATCCTGAACATCCATAGATGCACGAAGTAGAAGAAACAGAAATGCATAGCATAAGTGCATTGGTAGAGTTTTATCCACATCTGAGAGAAAGTATGAATTTGGGCTTTATGTGCTGGAAAGTCCAGGATTAAATAATCTTCAAACAGAGCTGTGGCATACAAGTTGAGGCTGACTGCAGGAAAAAAAATGAAATTAATGTGGATGTGTTTGTTGAAGTGGGTCTGCTTGACTCTGAATCTGTATGATAAAATTGAAGTCTGATGCTGTCAGATATGCCTGACCACTTACAGGAAAGAGGAGGAAATAGGTGTAGTTGAAGAAAAGTGGCAGCCCCTAAAAACAGCATGAGTTAGGACTACAGAAAAGATATGTGGCAGAGCCAGGTATGGAAATAAGGTACATAAGGAGAGCTGGTGGTGGAATTCAGGAGTACAGGAAATTATCAAAAGAAAAAAGGAGTGCAGAAAAAAGTGGGAGACTGAAAAGGCTGACCAGGCAAGGAAGGACTACTGGTTGGCTAGCAAAGAAGCTAAGAAAGAAGTCACAAAAACAAAGAATAGTGCATCGGAGGCACTCTATCAACTTCTGGAAAGTGACTCAATGAGGGGCACAAATAAACTATATCAGGTTGCAAGGCAAGGACAGAAAGATAAAGAAGATAGACACCCTTCATAAGGGATGCCAGCAACAACCTGTTCACCAGTCCACAGGACATCAAATGTAGATGGAAGGAGTATTTCCAGCAGCTTCTGAATGAAGAAAACCCCACAGAAGCTGTACTGCCCCAGAAATAGCCTATGATGAGAGAAGAAGAGGAGCCCACCCTAGAAGAAGTAAGAATAGCACTAAAGAAGATGAGGGCAGGGAAAGCAGGAAGCTCAGATGAGGTCACAGCAGATATGATAAAGATTCTGGGTGAGATAGGAGAGAAATGGCTCCCGAGGGTACTAATAGCAGTGTGGAGAGAAAGGCGTATCTTAGATAACTGGAGAATAAGCATACTCATGCCTGTGTACATGAACAAAGGGGACATCCACAACTGTGGGCAGTACAGAGGCATCAAACTCCTGTCACACTGCATGAACGTTCTGGAGAGGGTGACTGATAAACGGATATGTAACGTAGTAGAATGTAAGATGGGAGATGAGCAGTTTGGATTCAGATCAAGATGCAGCACAATTGACCCAATGTTTGCACTGAGACAGATACTTGAGAAGAAGATAAAGATAAGGAGACAGTCCAACTGGGCATTCCTAGACTTGGAGAAAGCATACGACAAGGTCCCAAGAAAACTGATCTGGGCAGTACTGCAGTGGTTTGAAGTCCCAGACACATTGGTAGAATTAGTGCACGCTATGTACAAGGACCCTGTGACTCAAGTACAAACAGTGTTCAGCCTTACAGAGGGGTTCCCAGTGGGACTGGGTGTACAACAGGATTCAACACTGAGCCCACTACTGTTCATACTGGTGATGGACTGCATTAGCAAACAGGTTGGAGGGGACAGATCAACAAAGCTGCTGTATGCAGATGATGTGGCAGTACAGGCAGGCTCTGAGCTAGCATTTCAGCAAAGGATAGGAGAATGGAATGCAAATCTGAAGGCGCATGGGATGAAACTAAGCACAGAAAAGATGGTGGTAATGCCAGCAAATTGGAGAAATCAGAAGAAACTGAGAATAGAGAAAGAAGGGAAGATAGTGGAACAGGTAAACAGCTTTTCAATTATCTGGGAGGGGTGACTGAAGCGAAGTCTGAATGGAGAGGTCAAAGCTAGACTCAGAGGGGCTGCAGCCAACTGGCATAGAGTATCAGGTGTAGTCTATGACAGAAGAATGCCAAATAAGCTGAAAAGTAAGGTGTACAGGACAGTGGTGCGACCAGTACTACTATATGGTACAGAAACCTGTGCAGTAAAGGCAGAACAATTGCCTAAGAAAGGTGGCAGGATGCACACTGAGGGACAAAGGAAGAAATGAGGACATAAGAGCAGAAGCCAAAGTAGCTCCAATTGCAGAAAAAAATGAAAGATAACAGATTATGGTGGTTTGGGCACATGTGTATAAAAGCAAAAGACAATCTGGTGAGGAAGGTTTGGGACAGACAGGAAGAAATTAAGAGGAAGAGAGGACATCCAGCAAAGAGGTGGATGGATTGTGTGAAAGATCTGCGACAGTCATGCATGAGTGTTGCAGAAGGCAGCAGTGTGGCACTGGATCGAGAGAGATGGAGACAGTTAACACGATACCCTGATCCATGTAGAAAAAATGGGAAAAAGGGGGCTGATGATGATGATGATGATTACAGGAAAGTGCTAGTTCTTATATTATATAAAGTAGAGGCAGATCTTAAATGCATGCAAGAACTTATTTTGATTGAAAATGTAACTGCACTGACTGAATGGTGTGGTCCCATGGTCCTAGACATTACAAAGTATGACAATGTATGAATATATGTTGGTCTGAAGAAACTAAACAATGCAGAGAAAGGGTTATTCTGCTAACACCAGAAGGCATAGCATCAAAATATTCCCCACATTAGACACTTCAGGAGGGTTTTGGCAAATATCACTAAAAAATAATCCAAATGTAAAAACCTTTATTACTACACTTGGAAGGTTTTGCTTTTAAAAGACTGCCATTTGGTATGACTTCAGCACCATTAATATTTCAGCATCAGATAAGCAATCTGTTGATTGCACATAAATGTGCTATTGCTGTTGTCATGAATGTTAAACTCCTGCTTAGGGATTATAAAGGCAAAAATGATGTAAGAACCAGACCAGATGCAAGCAAGGTTAAGTCAATATAAGAGCATAAGTGTCCTACCTGTGTTTCCAAGCTTTGCCAGGCCCTTGGCATGATAAACATCTTTTCTTTTAACATTTTCAGCAAACTTGTACCAGATCAGACTGCATTGCTACATCCATTGACAGATTTGTTAAAGATGAATGTACCCTGGTCATGGGGAGATGCTCAAACTCAAGCTTTCTACAAAGTGAAAGGAATGCTGATATCTGCCCCATACCATGATGTTACCAAATCAACAACAGTGCGTACTTATCCTGAAATGGTATTTCACCTTACTCCATATGTGGGGCACTGATGATGGCTATTCAAAAGGGAGTGAATGGGATTCTCTTTTAATAAAGCAACATTAGCTACATGGTCAAAGGCTATTAAGCTCATAGCACACAGAGTATAATGTTTATCAATAAATAATTAATGGATATATTTAACTCCTTGAACTGTTTCAAATAGGGATAGTTAATCAGTCCCACATATTGGTGTACTTTTTGAGGGATGGGTTTAAAAATGTAGGCAGGTAATTTAATTTTTTAAGTAGTCCATTATATTTATATCTACATATAGAAAAATAGATAGATATAGATAGATAGATAGATAGATAGATAGATAGATAGATAGATAGATAGATATAGAGGTTACCTATTATATTCTCGAAAGTCAACAATGTCGAATCCGACATTGTCGAAACGAAAATAGTGAAAGTGCAGAATGTCAAACTGGTAAAAGGAAATCTCCATAAGGAGAGATTTCCATTTACTTCAGTGTAGTGCAGTCTCAGAGTTGGTATATTTAAGTAGCGGGGGGGGGGGGTGCATGGGACTTGCCCCCCTGCCTACACCCTTTAGATTTTCTTTTTTTTTTTTAATTATTTTTTCTGAACATTCGAAATTTTAATGGTTCGATCATTAAAGGTCAACCTTTAGTGATTCGAACCATTAAACTTTCGATGTTCTAATATAGACCCGATAATATAGATATAGATATAAATATAGATATAGATATAGATATAGATATAGATATAGATATAGATATAGATCATTCAATTCTTCCGTAGTTTGACTAAAACTGATTTTGGGCCATGGGACAATTAAAACTATCTAGCCAATTTTTAAAAAGATATTGATGAATAAGCATAGATAATCTGTTTGACAAATGAACTAATTGTTGTGTTATATATTTAGATCTCAGTATAATTCTGCTTTCCTCAGCTCTATGCATCTAATGAACCCCTCTTGTAGTTTTATGAGTCCAATAATTCAATATTGAACAGTGAATGTAATTCTTCATTCAATGAAGGTTTATAAACTAAGCAGAATTTTCCCCTCAAAAACTATAATTAATACAGATACGATCCAGACTCTCTAATCTGGATTGGTATGACATACCATTAATCTCTAAAATTGTCTTGGTAGACTTATACTAAATTCCTTCAAAAAAATAATAGATCTCCTTTATTACTTATACAAAAATGTCATGTAATATACTATAATTCGATGAACATAAGCTATAAAACAATTTCCTAAGAAATCTATTGTTCCCTATATCAAAATATTCCTAAGAATTAGACTGAACACTTGTATTAGTTTAACTTTTATTTTCTGAACATGAGACCTAAAGTTGAAGCTATTATTACTATGCTGTAGCAGTAATCAAGGAGCATGAATCCTCACCATTGACACTGGAGAGGGATGTGCATTTGCAATACAAATTAATACACTCAGTATTGGAATACAAATGGATACACTCAGTATTTGCAGATGTAGACCTCTCAAGCACAATTTCCCTTAAGAAGCACACAGGGAACACACTCAGCCCAGGATCTATATTTCTCTATAACTGTCTCCCTCCAAGTGCCCAATAAGACTCCCCACTGGTACAACTGTAGGGTTAGGTCCTCAGCTAAGTGTCCAAGCCAAGTCCTTCAACACCCTTTCTGTAAGGCTTCATCTGTCCTAGGCATGGGGTAAGCATCTGAATCTGTGTGACTATTTAGTCTTCTGTAGTCCACACAGAGCCTGGTGCTGCCATCCTTCTTTGGTACCAACACCACTTGGGAGGCCCAGGGACTGCTGAACTTCTGTATTACTCCCAGTTCAACATCTCCTGTATCCCCTCCTTCAGAGTCTGTCTGATTAGCTCAGGCACCCTGTAAGAGCCCTGCTTAATAGGTCTTTGTGGTCCTGTATCCACATGGTGCTGCACCTGGTTTCCCAGTGAACATATCCCCAAACTCCTGCAACACTGCTTGGATTTATCAAACCTGGGTAGGGGATAGCTGTTGAGACATTGCTAACCCTTCCACTGAGGTGTCAGTCTGAGACTCACTGAGGAGATCAGTCACCAGATCCCCCTCATACTCCTCCTGCCATCCACTGCAAAGACTTAGCACAAGGGCCACTCTGTCATGGTAAGGCTTCATCATGTTAACATTGTACAGTCTGTGCCCCTGCCTCCTGCCTAGCAGTTCTAACATGTAGTTAACATCACTGACTTTCTTTACCACTTTGAGGGTCCCTCCCAAGCTGCCTGCAGTTTATAGTGCCTGACAGGAATGAACACTATCACCTGCTGTCCCACAGCATACTCTCTGGCTCGACCATTCTTGTCATACCAGACCTTTTTCTGTGTTGGGCTCCTACCAGGTTCTCATGAGTCAAGCCCAGGAGCTCCCTAAGCCTTGTCATGAGGTTATAGGACATATGCCACAATAGAATCCTTGTAGGATTCATACTCACACTCCCACTTATCATGAATCAAATCTAGAGGTCCCCTTACCCTATGCCTTTACAGCAACTCAAAGGGTGAAAAACCTGTAGATTCCTGAGGTACATCTCTGTAATCAAACAGCTGATGAGGTAAATATTTGCCCCACACTCTCTTAAACTGGTTTGTAAATGCTCCTGGCATGGTCTTTAGGCTACAGTTTAACCTCTCCACAAGACTGTAAGTCTGGGGGTGGTCTTTAGGTGCTTCATCCCACAGTGCTCCCACAGACAAGCCAGCAGGTCTGACATGAAATTGGCACCTCTGTGAGTCAGTGCTTCTTCTGGGAAACCTACCCTGCTGAAAATCTCTAGCAAATCATTTGCCACCTTCTCTGTCTCGCTGGAGGACATATCTACCACCTAAGGGTGTCTAGTAGCATAATCTACTACCACTAGGATATACTTCTTCCATGTGGAATGTAGGGTACTCAGAGGTCCCACAATATCTATAGCTACACCCTGAAATGGCTCCTAAATCACAGGCAAGGGCATTGAGGGAGCTTTGATCTTGTTTCCTACCTTGCCTACTTTTCGGCACTGCTCACAGGTTCTGCAATACCATGTTACATCCCTGGCAGCTCCAGGGCAATACACATTCTGCATAATATGTCTCTTGGTACAATTTATGCCCATATGACCTTCAAAAGGAATATCATGGGCTATGGCTAGAAGTGCCAGATGGTAGGGTCTAGGCACTACCAACTTCTGTATTACCTCGCCTTCTATCCCTCCCTCAGGAGTCCACTCTCTATACAGTAAACTTTTGCTCCAGTATACAGTCCCCTCTTTTTCTTGAGAATCAGGTGCCTCCCTAGCTACCTCCCTCAAGCCTTGCAATGTATTGTCTGACAGTGGAGCCTGTCTCAAGTCTATCTTTGTGACTTTTCCAAGCTTCCCTTCCACAGAAAGTTTGGTATCTTCTGACAGCAGTGCCTCACTGTCAGCCTAGGTACTAACACTCATCTCTGCCCTTGCAGTCCCCCTGTCCAAGGGAACAGCAGTACTTACCAGCAGCCATGGCTCATCTTCAGGTTTACTGCTACAGGGTAGCTCGCTCCTTGAATTAGCCACATCACCAGTCCTGGTTTCAAGGATGCGGTCTCTCTAGGTCTCCCCCAGGCTCACATGCCTGCCTCAAAGTCTGACTGCATGTCACTGCATGCACACAAGGTACTGCATTATCAAAACCATTCCATATCAAGACATCTGCGTGGATATCCTCAAACACACCTACTTGCGTGCTTGCTTCCTTTTCCACCCTCCCAGTCATGGTGAACCCTGGTTTATGGCATTTGGAATGGGATCTCTCTTAAAGCTCTGACTGGAGTGGACTGCCCAAGGAAGTACCGGTCCTCTTTAACCACTGCAGGCTTCACAATGGTTATATCAGAGGCTATGTCTCTTGTGGAAGTGGCCTGTTTTCCATCCACCAAGATAGAATACAAACTCTGGTGTTAGTTTGGTACCCCTGTTGTCTCCAAACAACTTACCACTGGCATTGTGTTATCCCCACTTGTTGGATCCCACCCTTTTGTTCACCACCTTGCCTCTGTGGAAATCTATATTTTACATGGCTCCCACTGGTTACATTTAAAACATTTATCCCTTGATCCTGGCCATGTACCTGAACTAGTGGCTTCCCCTGTTACTGGTGCACTCTGTTAGGGAAGTTTAGGCTGCCCACTATGGGTTCCTTTATATCCATGTGCAGCACTGGGTATCCTTTTCCTGCATAGTGATGTCCTCCTTGCTAAATAGAGATACCCTTTTTCCCCCAGTTCATGTGCAGAGTTGTATTCCCTGTCTGCCAAGCAGATTCCCATGTCCTCAAGCAAAGTGCTAAGGACTTGTTCCCTCACCAAAATGTCTGTCAGCCCTTGAAAAGTCATGACCTGATACCCACTCACCCGACTATGAAAATAAGTGCTTAGTTTAGCAATATAACCACATACACTTTCATCTGCCTTGCATCTATCCTCACAAAACTTTTTTTCTTTAAGCTTCAGGTGTTAACTTCAAACATTATAATAAGCATTTTTTAACACTGTCATAGTTTAAGCAATCAGTATCAGACAATTTAGAAAACACAGTTACAGCTTTAGCATGGAGTAAGGGGGTGAGGAACTGTACCCAGAACCTTTAGTCAACATTATACTGTTTGCATACTCTTTCAAATATATGATCAAACAATCAAAATTATCACCTTCTTGGTGCTGAGGAAGAAGTTTACTGACCTTTATTTCTTCTGGATTACATATATCCCCTTCCCCATTACCTCCATAACCCTGGCAAAGAGTCAGCATTTTCTTTTCATGTTGCCTCTGCCTCTCATTTTCTTTGGCTTCCAAATGCTGCAGCCTCTTTCCTGATTCTACTTTGACCTCCAAATGCCACAGTCTTTCCACTGATTTTAATTCCAAATGTTTGGACTCCAGTTTAAGTCTCTTTAACTCCAGATAGATTTTTAAGTCCTAGAATGAAAAGTTGAACTGTCCTGTTTCTGAGAGGTGTACATCCCCAATACCAGACTTGTTGTCTTTGTGGTTGCTGTTCTGTGATGCAGCTGTGATTAAGGCTGCAATCATTTCCCCTTTAGTCAGGTTGGCATACACCAGTCCTTTGGCTTGGCACATCTCAGCCAATTGGTCCCTTGTCAGCTTGCCTTAATCCTCTGCTGACATTGTTGCCTTCTCTCCCTAACTAAGCTACCACAAAGTAAATAAATACAACTATTGTAATATGAAACTCTGAATGTCTACTTTGTGGCTGTTTGAGAGTACACCTTTTTTAGTGACAACTGCTTACAGGCTACAGCAGTTAAATTAATGTCCACACCACTACTCACCAATATGTGATGTTGTATGATCCCATCACTGCCAGCAATATGTGACATCTCCATGCTGGACTAGTAATCAAGGAGCCTGAAACCTCACCACTGACACTGGAGAGGGATGTGCACTTGGAACACAAATGGATACACTCAGTATCTCTCTGCAACAAGCACAATTTCCCTTAAGAGCACACAGGGAATACACTGGATTTCTCTATATCTTTCTTCCTCCAGGTCCACAATAAGACTACCCACTGGTACAGCTGTAGGGTTTGGTCCTCAACCAATTGTTCAAGCCAAGTTCTCCAGCACTCTCTCTGTAAACCTAGTGCTTCATGTCTCCGCCCCAAGTAGCTGATGCACACAATGAGAGATTTGATGTTTCACACAAACACACCTAGGAAGGGCTGACACAGATTTAGCTGTTGTGTCCCCTCCTGCAAAGAGTATAAGGAAGTTATCACTGCCACTAGACACTCTGCAATCAGCTGCTCTAAAGCCCTTAACAAAAGGTGTCCAATTATACTGTGTAATATTAATACTGATACAAATGGCAGAAGTTGAACAAGATGCCTCAACCTTCTGAAGTGGCTAACACAGTATCACCAAACAAATATAAGTACTCGGAAAGATTAAGTACTTTCTACAAGGACAAGCCCCAATAAAAGTATTAAATATATTTAATAATAAATAATAAAAGGGCATAAAAATACCAAATATATATTCACAGTAAATCACAGAGTTCAAGTCACAGAAGATATTGAAAACAACGTTGATGGATAGATTCAGACAAATAAAGAAAAACAATATCTAAACTAAGCTTCACTATATTTTCCTGACTGAATCTAAAGAAATTACTCATCCAAAATAACTTATTTGAACAAAGCAAATTGAAATACTTGAGCATCTTTGTAGTCAGGCTTCTAAACAGAATACTGTCTACTGTGGGATTGCTCCCTGTAAAATATAATATCCAAGATGGCTTACAGAATGACCTCATCTGGTCACCTGACTCTAGGTTCTCACACTATTCCCCTTTGAAGCTGAGACAGGAATTTAGCATAGATGGCTACAATACACATTTAAATGTTTATGGCAGTGCCCTGGAGCTTTCCCTCTTTTACTGAGTTAATGAACAAAGGCTTCTTCCAGACATAATGTCTCCGGTCCTATTCAGAACTGTGTGCTGCCATTTTAATGGTTCAACAGCTCATTTCCATTTCCATTATTTTTCATAAAATAAGCCAGCTGGTTAACCTTTGGTGTCCCAGTGTCCTCTTTTAAAACATACATTTAATTCAGTTATAGGTATGCATCTACATTTCTTTTCCTTCCAGCAGGCTGCACTGTTGATACATTTTAACATAAGCAAACCTCACAAATACATTTTCAGCACAAGCATCTATACAAATAAGTGTGATATACAAATGACATCTAATTATCTACAAAATTCCAGCTAGATGTGCTGGCACAAGTCATACAGGTACTGCCCTACTACTCCTGGCATGGTTGGCAGTACCTGCTATTGTCGCAATTACTAATAATAACACCTAGATCTATGTCCTCTAACAAATTCTGAAAATCAATACATCCAAATTTCACTTTAAGCTTAACAATGACTTTCCCAAAATGTAAATATCACATTTATCCTTATTGACTTTTAACCCATTCTGATTTAAGCAAAAAAACAACTTAATTCAAGTATCGACTATGTTTTTAAATAACATTAGGTGTTGCTGTTACACATCCTATTTTTATCTCATCAGCATACTTAGCCATCCAGATTTTTCTGGGTTTTGGCACTAAAGAAAAACAATGTTAATTAACATTGGTCCCAGGACAGATCCCTGTAGAACACCTTTCTTCACCTGAGTCCACTCAGATGTATAATCTCAATTCTCACTTTTTGAAATTTCCCACTCAACCAATCTGCAACCCAGTGAATGATATAAGGGTTTATCATATGTTTGTACATTGCCTGTATAATAACTGAGTGTGGTATAGTATCAAAAGCCTTGGATAAATACAAGTAAACACTGAATACAGAAAACTCCTTAACAAATGCTAGATAAATGGTTCATAAAAGTCATCTAAGTTTGTGAGGATTGAATGATTATGTATTGTATAAAGCCATGGTGCAAGATAGCCCATAAACAGCCCTGTAAATAATGACAGAGAATAATTAACAAACACCTTTCAAAACATTTCCAAACTAATGATCTAAAATGATTTATCTAAACTTGGTAGTTTTGACCACAGGGTCCCTATTATAAGAATGAAAATAACATTTGAACATTTTCAGTTGGTAGGGACAAGGCCATCCTATAACATTTAATTAAAAAGGGACACAATAGTTAGATATTTACTGCAAACAGTACAAAAAAAAAAAAAATGGAGATTATCAGGCCCCATTCCACTATCCTGTCTTATACATCCCAATAATTTTATCTCAATATCCAGGCTAAAACTAGGGTACAAATATCTAGTAAATCCTCAACTTCTGGTGTGTCCCCTGGAAAAAGTGTTTATTAAATATTTTAGCTAGTTGTACTCATACATGTAATATTTCAGCATCATTAACAATCGGGCCTAGTGTTTTAACATTACCCTTAGACCAATTAACACTGAAGACAATAAGTTCATTTTATATTTACTTTTAATATTACTTAATATTACTTAAAGATGCTTCAGTAGTCTATTAACCAAATTATATGCTCATTTATAAGTGCCACTCCTAAACCACTTCCAAATATTAAACTTCCTTTTTTTCCCTCAGTAATTTTGAGTGTATTGAGTTTCACACAGGAGGTGCAAACCTTGCAGATCACATGATAATATATTTTCTACACTTAACAAGATATCTAATACATTTGCTTTCAAATGCATTCCAACTATTAGAAATTCCCTCATTATCTAAAGCTGATGTATCAATAGAATTAATTTGATGAATTATATGCAAAGAAAATTTAATGTCATCAAAAATAATGTTTGGCTGATGCTCAGGATATTTATGTATCAGTACCACAAATTTCACCTCCAATGTAAGAGGCTGTGCCCCACCCCTCGACACCTCCCTCAAATTAAATATACCAACTCCAAGATCACACTTCATTGGCGAAAAGGGTAAACTAAGAAAAATAAATGTAGTTCATAAATAAATGCCACCTTTTATGTTAATTTAAACAATGTTTTCTTTATTTACCTTTCAGTTTTAATGATACAATTTTACATACAGCTTCTAAATATCTGCGTACTAATTCTTGACTCAGTTGCATCATACACGTTTTTTTCAATATGGTCAAAGAAAACAATTCTATGAGTTTAAATTCAATGTTTAGGTCATTTAATGAACAGGAGTTTCGACATTTATGGTGCGATGATTAGGTATTTGACAAAATAGCAGTTTGACAAATTGATATAGATCCCCCTCAGTGTTATCAAATTAGTAAAATTCATAAACTTATTTAAGCCTTCAATGGACAGATATTGTTCTAAATGTGACAAAGAGGGACTTTTGTAGCAAGCCAACATATAGATGGGGTTAGTTACATTACAAATAGTTAATTTATAATAACATTTCCAAGCTCCATTACCCTGCATCACCTTACTAATGGGTGCTAATCCTAACATTAATACTGTCCCTTTTCTCATCCCTAACCCTACACCTTACCTTCATAGAAATATTTGTGTAATACTACCACTACACAAAACATGTTCAGACAAATATTCACAACCACACATAAATAATATATCTATCCCTTCAGCTAACCCTAAAATACACAAATGGACGACAAACATACAACACCTATTCTTCAGTCTTCCCAGACCCTAACCCTAAATCACATACACATGCACAGACACTCTCATCACTCCATCACAGCTTACCTTTCTCAACATTGCACACCATCGACATTTTCACCACTGGGCTACCCTTATCATAGACTTTAAAGCACATTCAGCAAAATGCAGGGGACCCATATACATATCTATCTGCCTATGTATATAGATGTGGATATAAATATCGATATAGATATACTGATACATATTAACTGTGTTATGACAGGGGAATAACTACACATATTCCAGACTGTAGACTATATAAACTTCACTCTAGATCACTTTTGGTGCATCTTTCTTTCTCGTAATGAAGTTGTGATATTGTGTTGTAAAAACAGACAGTAATGTGTGGAGAGTGCATATCATGACCATGTGGGTATGCCTTTATTGTGCGTAATATACAATGGATAGTAATAACCTGAAATCATGAATATGCCATATGTATATATATATATATATATATATATATATATATATATATATATATATATATATACACACACACACACACACACACACACACACACACACACACAAATATATATATATATATATAGGAGAGAGAGATTATATATATATATATATATATATATATATATATATATATATATATATATATATATATGGTTTACTATTAAAATTTCAAAAACATTTTTCTGAGTAATTACTCAAAAAACATTATTAAAATTAACAATAGTGACCAATCAAAATAACGAAACAAAAAATGTCAACAATTTGAAATTGAATTGTTGACATTTTTTGAACTTACCTTAACATCTGGTGATGTTCAACTCATGTTACACCCCCTCGCCCCCTGCTACTTATATATTACAACTCTGAGATCGCACTACAATGAGGAAAAGGGCAAAGTTCCTGATCCCCACCATAGTGCAATCTCCAATCAATATGTCGATCACACAATAGTGAATGCACACTAGCATTCACTGTTGCAGGTTCGACATTTTCGAATCGCCGTTATGAAACTTTTTGATAAACTGACTTTCGACAATCAAAGTTTGCATTATTTATTTTACAGTTTGATAGTTAAATAACTTTGAAAATGCGATGGCTATGAAGACCTTTCAGGCATGACCAGGCTACAAAATTATAGTAAAAAAATGTATGCAAAGTACAATAAATCTGACTTAGTAATAAAACCAGTAAGCCAATTAAATAAAATTGTCTTAGTACATCAAATTGCAATATAGCATCTTTATATAAGAAAACATTGTGTGAATATCTAGGAGTAAAAAAGCTTAATAATATATATAAATTAATTCTAACATATTGATGTTACAGTAAGTGTAACATCAATGTATTTATATAGAGTGATTTGGTTCACATGTAATTTGTTTCTTTAAAAATATACAAGTAGAAAGATTAGAATATAAAAGAGTGTACCCATATATTGCAATGGCAGCAGTGATCAAATCATTTCATTTTTAAGTGATATCAATGTGGTGAATGAACAAAGGTTAATTTTCCTTAAGTGGTAAAATTACTGAATTGTGTTTTAATGAATGTATGGGTGTCAAGCGATGATTGTTTCATGATTTACCTAACTCCCACGTGATTGAACCAGATACACACAAAAAAAGCCTCACCCGAACACAACAGAGTCTTTAATTCCACAACATTTTGAGTGCTTTCATTCCAATTGAAAAGGAACTTCATCAGAAACAATGTGATCTCTACTTCATTCCTTTCATACACTTAAAAAAGGCACCAACAACACTGTCAACAATTTAAAGGTATACACACATTAAAATATCAACTGCTATTCACAAACTTCCTGCATTAAATGTATTTGCATGCTAAAAAACAATACCATTAAATATAGAAGTAAATATTTTATAAAAAAAACATACTAGCAGAAGCAGATTTAAGAATTAGAAAACAGTAAACACATGAAATAGCTTGTATAGTCAACTGAACTATTTAAAAACATTTTAGAAAAGCTTGACTATAGTAGTCCTATGACAGGCAGTCTGGCTTAATTTTCAAAATAGGCTTGATAGATACTAAGTCATTAATACCCGGTGGGGCAGTGACAGTTAATAAATGTTGCCAGTGAAGCTCCCTCTTCTCAACAAAGGTTTCCCAATCACCACCCCTTTCCAGGCATTCCACTTTCTCTAAAATGGTAAAGCCAAATTTCTTAAAATCCTTGCAAATCAAAGAATGCTTATAAAGGGCATTACAAGAGTTGGCTTTACCAATTGCATACACATGCTGATAGGTTCTTGTCCGCAAAGGTCCAATAGTCTTTCCTACATAGAATGCTGGACGAGATAGACAGAAGGCTATATATACAACACCCTTAGTATTGCAGTCAAATCTGCCCTTGACTGTAATCAATCTAGGAAAACCTTCCACATAAAAACTATTGCTTTCAAAAATAAATCTACACTGTTTGCTGGTTCTGCACTGCTTCATGCCCCAACCTTTGATTGAAACATTGTCATAACTCCTGCCTGCTTCTAGGATAGTTTTAAAATGCTTGTTATTTGTAAAAAACAAATCTAGATTGTTATCTCAACGGGTTGGTTAACTCAAGGTATCCAAAAACAGTACTCCAGTGTGCTTAGATGGAATGGATGTCTTTGCTATATTGTAAGACCAACACCTGTGAAGGGTTACCTGGAGTTTTATCATTGCTTTTATTGTGACCCACTGTGGATCCAGGTTTCCATATAATGGAGGCATGTTGAGAATTTATGTGATCTGTCAGAAAACTATTAATATTGTCCAACAATTTCTGTGGGTAGCCCCTGCTTTTAAACATTTCAAAAAGTTAGTAGCTTCAGCTTGGAAGATGGTATCATCAGGAACTAATCTACTAAGCCTGATCAGTTTACCTCTCACTAAATTCTTTTTCTGCCATGCAGGGTGCTGACTATTGAAATACAAGTATACATCCGAAAAGGTGTTTTCTCATGAAAATGTGGACTTGTCTTTTTGTTCTTTGAAATTTTTGTACAATGTGATGTTCAGAAAATCCATAAAATATGTGTTCCATTGGTGAGTAAATTCTAGGATGTCGGTGGAGTGGTTTAAAAAGTCCATAAAAGACTTTAATTCCCCTGAACTGTCCTTCCATAAAATCAATATATCATCAAGACACCTGAAATAAACTCCAGTCATAGAAAAAAAGGTGAACTTAAAACCATGGCGGTCTCCCAGAAACACAAAACCATGTTGGTAAATATGGGAGCTGAAGCTTCCCTCATGGCCACACCTCTGTGTTCTTTGTAATATTCACCTTCATAGTATACAAAGTTGTTAGTCAGCAAATGTTCCATACACTGGAGGATCAATCTAACTTCCGTATCACTCAACTCTGTGCCCCTTACCATAGCTTGATAACCAGCCCAACCCCTTCTTGTGGGGGATGACAGAAAATAATTATTTGATGTCTATTGTAACAAAGAGAGCCTCAGGCAAAATATGGCTTTAGACATAATCTCAAGAAAATTCCAAGACTCCTTTAGTATATGCTGCTTATCCACTGTAAATGATTTAAACTTAAAGTCTACAAATTTGGCCAAAGGTTCCATTTTAGATCCAGCAGAAGCTACAATAGGTTTTAAGGGGGGGGGGGTGTCAGATACAAATTATGGATTTTTGCAGGATTAAACAGTCAAGTCTCATTTTATACTTGATACACAAATGGCATGCTTTGATTCTGAATCCTTTTGCTTGAAATCAGAATACATAATTTGAAATATGCTGCTTTTAAGAAACTATAATCATGGCTTCATTTAGTGAGTCTCAGAAAGGCCATATTTTGTGGACTTGGTTGTAAACCTGTATTTATAAAGGAGTCACTAGGTCTATAATAAAAGCTAAATTCTACTGGGTAAAGATAAGGTCCAAGTAAAAATCCATTGAATAAAGAAATTGCAGACTTGGGTTATCTCCTTCTGAAAATGACAGTTTCTGCTGTATTTATGAAAAGAATATGTCATGCCGTCAACCAGATTTAGAGATGCAATAAAACTCAAGAAAAGTATATGGTGTTTGATTTAAACATAAGCAGATTGCCATGCCACAATCCCATTGGCTGATCAATTCCCTGTTTTGTTTTGCTAGTTCACAGATTAAAGACAAGAAATAAACAACTTAATTTAGTTTGTCATAGTAGGCAAATTTAGAATTCTTCTAACAAATACACACAAACACGTGGAGAGCTGTAAATCTATCTATCTGGCTATCTGTCTATATGAATGTATTTCTAAATATTGAAATATGAAAATCTCAAATGGTTAACAATCAATCGCAACAAACTGAAAGTGAAAACACTGGAAAAACAAACCACTTATGTTTTTCTCTAGGGGGCAGGCCTTCTTGCACCCCACACCCCCTGCTAATCATATATATATATATATATATATATATATATATATATATATATATATATATATATACACCAACTCAAAGATCAGTCTACTGTGGGGAAAAGGCAAATTCCCCCATTTGCACTATGCACAGTCTTGCACGGGCTTAATCTGCTGGTGGTTCAAGATTACAACCATTCATTTATATGTTATTTTTACACACATACACCACACACACACACACACACACACACACACACACACACACACACACACGCACGACGCACGCGACGCACACACACACACACACACACACATAGTGTGTGTGTGTGTGCATATATATATATATATATATCATATGTATATATATATATATATATATATATATATATATATATATATATTTATATATGTATACATATATTTATTTATATATATATATATATATATATATATATATATATATATATATATATATATATATATATATATATATATATATATATATCTATCTATATATATATATATATATATATATATATATATATATATATATATATATATATCTCTATAGAGTTCCTACCAGATAACGGAAGACGCATTTTGTCAAATGCGTCTTGGTCGAACTTGAAATGTTGAAAAAAGCAAAATGATGAAGCAGCATATAAGCGAATTCTTTCCCTGTGAAAGAAGTCGCTTGGCTGCTTTGTCACTTTGCCATTTTCGGCACTGTAGTGCGATCTCGGTGTTGGTATATTTAGGTAGGGGTCTGTGTGGGGGGCACAGCCCTCCATGTTGGGGGTGTGGGGGGCAAAGCACCCCACTTTATGCAATGTTTTAATGTCTTTTTTTTTTTTTTTTTGTGGGAACAGCGATTTTTTTTCCCTGGGAAAAAAAAAATCACTGTTCTGGTTGTTCGATGTCTTGTGAATTAGAACTTTAGAGTTCGATATAACAACATTCGATCATTTGATCGTTTGTTGTTATAATATAGACCCCAATATGTATATATATATATCTATATATATATATATAAAATATATATATATATATATATATATATATAAATATATATATATATATATATATATATAAATATATATATATATATATATATATATATATATATATATATAAATATATAGATATAGAGATATTTATGTATATATGGATTCACTTTAGAAGATCGAAAGCCCATAACACTGAAATCGAAAACATTGAGATGAAAATCTTGAAAATTCAAAACACTGAAAACACAAAACATTGGATCCCATAACTTTGAAAATACATAGAAAAGCAACATGTACTGTATTCCAGCACAACTACAGGCAGAAACAAATAAAAAACAAACCATATTACACTTCTTCAAATATAAGCAGGGACACAAGCCCCCCTGCACCCCACTATAAGCAGGGGGGAAAGCCCTTCTGCACCCCCCACACCCCCTGCTACTTAAATATATGAACACAGAGATTGCACTACACTACACTAAGATGTGTTATGTTGTAATATAGCAAGCAAGAAGGGAATGTCACTGAGGTTACCTATGAAACTCCAGTAAGTATCGGAGAGATATATAGTAATGTGTAATGTTTTAACAGCGAAGTAGGGTTTCTAAGAGAAGGTTAAGAACAGTTTTTTACAATTTAAACATGCAGTCACGAAGGGTGGAATGGTATGTTTGCCATTTTGCTCTGTGTAGTGCGATCTTGGAGTTGATATATTTAAGTAGCAGGGGGTGTGGGGGGGTGCAGGGTGGCTTGCCTCCTTTGCTTAGAGTTGGAGAAGTGTAATATGGGTTGTTTTTTATTTGTTTCTGTATGTAGTTGGTTTCCTATGTATTTTCAATGTCATGGGCTTTCAGTCTTCTAAAGTGAATCTGTAGATACATATATATATATATATATATGGATCCCTATCACATGGTCGACAGGCCACATGATCGACAGTCATTTGGTCGACAGTTCATTTAGTCGTCAAGCAGTTTTATGTGGGGGGCGACCCCCCTAACTATATATATCAACTCCAGGGTCACACAACATTGGGGAGGGGGGCAAATCTGCCTGTCGACCAAATGAATTGTCGACCAAATGAGTGTCGATCAAATGGCTTGTCGACCATCTCAGGTAGACCCATATATATATATATAAAATGTGCTAACATGTACCTCCATGATGGCCAGGTAAACTGTTTTCAAGTATGAATGGTTCTGGTTGGTTAGATTTGGTCTTTTTTTAAAGAAAATCACAGCAATTTACCACTAAGCCATGTGAGCTGTAGAGGTTGTATTCAGTGAAACAAACATTTTTCAAGGTAAATGATAATCTTGTGGCACAAAATGGCTTACTCTGACCTTAGCAGCTGTCACTCAAACCCTTTGCATGTTTTTTTTTTTTTTGTTCTGACATGGAGATTTTGCCTTTTTTATTTGAAGAAGAAGCTGGATTTGACACCACCTCTCTCTCTCTCTCTCTCTCTCTCTCTCTCTCTCTCTCTCTCTCTCTCTCTCTCTCTCTCTCTCTCTCTCTCTCTCTCAAAACGTAAAAGCTGTTAAAGGCTTGGCTAAATGCATTATAATATGAAAAAAAAGAACCTGCTTCTCAATTGCAAATGTTAGTCTTGTTTGCCATAATAAGTACAAATTGTTCATAGGTTCATAGGTAGGTACTAGGCTATCATCCCTGGGGCCTATATAAGCCTAACTAAAAATGTTCCCTGGCTTTCACCACCCAATAAAATTATTTTCCTGTGCCCCTGTTGAGCAGCACCGCAGAAGTGATCCCCAGTGTGAATTTTCTATTTCCCATCCAATTGTCAAGATTTTTCTTAAAGAGGGCCAATGAGGAGCTTATCTTGACATGAATGGGTAGTTTGTTCCAGAGTATGGGAAGTCTCTAGGACAGGAATCTATCTGTCCAGCATGTTCTGTTTATTGTGGTGACAAGGTTTAGAGTCCCTGGAGCATGTGGTATGGACAGATTGGGATTTCTTTAAGTGCAGCATGTCCAACAGCTCTGGGCTTGACATAGCTTTGTATGTTAGTCAGAGATCACCTCTGAGTAGGCGATATGCGATGGACTAGAGCTGGGGGGTTTTGAGACTGTCTGCTCATGGCATCTGTTTGAGGCCGGTAATCCTCTTACTGAGGTATTTCTGTGGCCTTTCCAATTGTTGTAGTTGTCTTGTGAGATACATGCCAAATGGGGCATCAAACTCTATAATGGGTCTGATGAGGGATGAGTAGAGAGGAACAATTACCTCCTTTTTTCTAGAGTAGAACCCTTTCGTGATGAGGTGTGCCATGTAGAAGGATTTCCTGACTACTGTGGTGATGTGGTTATCAAAGGAGAGACTACTGTCCACCTGTGTCCCAAGGTCTCTTATCACACTTTCGGTGTTTAGTGAGCTACTGCCAATGTGGTAGTTCATGGGTACTGAGTTTTTCCCAAAGGGGATGACAATGCACTTCTTGGCATTGAGCTTGAGACCATGACTTTGACACCAAGTATCTGTCTTTGCGAGGCCCTTTTGTAGAATGTCTACATCGTTAGGTGATTCTATTATGGCCCCCAGTTTGCAGTCATCTGTGAACTTTGTTAGGCAAAGACCTTCTGTGTTGACCTGAACTTCAGAGAAGTAGATGTTGAACAGGAGATGACCCAGGACCGAACCCTGTGGTATTCCACTCGTTACTGGTCTGAAGTCGAACTTGGAGTCGGTTACTTTTACTGTGTGGGTTCTGTCACTGAGCCAGTTGGCCACCCATCTTGTGACATAGGGATTTATGCCCAGTTTAGTGAGTTTATCTATAATTCCAGAGTGGAGGATGGTATTGAAAGCCTTGGCGAGGTCAAGATAGGCTATGTGCACTACCTTGTCCTCATCTACTGCTCTGGTGACTGCTTCAAGGAAGTCAATCAGGTTTATTTGACATGATCTACCTTTTACAAACCCAAACTGAGTGGGGTCCAAGGTTTGGAGGTTACCTATGTCTTTGTTTATAAGCTCCAAAATGATACATTCCATGGCCTTGCAGTCCAGGCTTGTCAGGCTAATGGGGCGGTAGTTTCGAGGGTCTATGGTGGCACCCCCTTTGTGGAATGGGATAACTGTCACTGTGTGCCATTCAGTAGGCACATAGCCTGAGGTGATGCTATGATTGAACATAGTACTTAGGTGGGGTGCCTGTTCATTCTGTAGTTCATGCAGTACACAGACTGGGATGTGTCTGGTCCCATGGATGCTGTGTTCTTGGCTTTGGAGAGTGCGGTCTTTACTTGTTACAGGGGCTTTGCATTCCTCCGGTATTAAGATGGGCCCTTTGGAGGGTGAGAGGGGGGGTAAAGTTAGCACTGATCCTATCTGCCAGAATGCTGGCAGTATTGGTTGGTTCTGTATATTTAGTAGTTAAAAAAGGTTTTTGTCTCCTTTTTATGCTTTTTAGCTAATAAATACAACAATTTATGCTATAGTCTGCTATCTTCCATTTTTTACTGCTATAAGGTCTTTTGGAGCCGTGCAGTTGCCGTATTTGCAGGGGCTGATTTATCTCCAGATGATTCTGTATATTTAGTGCCTTTGTGCTGTAGCTCAGAGCAGATCTGAGTGTTGCCATTGAGATTCTTGACACAGCTGTAGAATGCTTTGTGGTTGTCTTTGGAATCAGTGGCAATTTTATTTTCATAACTGGCTATGGAGGATTTCGTGAGGGATCTCAGCTTCTTGCTGAGGCTGACCAGGGAATTCCTCCACTCTTGGGATTTTACTCTTTTTTGCAACAGCTTCTTCCTTCTATTGTAGAGTCTGTTTATGGCAGGGGACCACCATATTGGCTTCCTTTTTTTGGAGGATAGCGTCTTCGTTCTGTTGGGGATGGCACAATCCATGCACTCGTGTATGTGCTTATACAGTGCATTTGTGTAAGATTCAGCAGTCATATCTCTATTTTCCGTCTGCATGGGTGTTGTGAAGTTATCCACTTCTGTCTTAAGAAGCATAAAGTTGGCTTTGGAATCGTTTTGATGGTGGTTTCCTTAATGGGTGGTGGGGGTGAGATATGGAAGTGTAGGGTAATTACCGTGTGGTCGGATCTGACCAGCAAGGAGTTGACTTCTGGCATGGAACACCAGTTACCCATATTGGTAATGACAAGGTCCAGGATATTGCTGACCCTGGTGAGGGTCTGGACAAGCTGATCCAAGGCACTGGAATTTATGAATTCCAGAAAACATTGATCGAATGAGCTGGTATATAAGTAGTTTTCCCAGTTGATGGTGTGATAGTTGAAATCGCCCATAATTAAGATATTGGGTTGTACTTTAATATTTTCCAGTATCTTAAGAAATGAAAACTGGGAATCCTAGGGCATGGTGGGGGATCTGTAACAAGCTACAACCTGGATTGCAGTCTTGGTCAGTGTTAGCTGCACTTGGATAATTTCGGATGCATTATGTTGAGCAACTAGCATGGAGGTGTGGATATCCTTAATGAATATAGACATGCCTCCAACTTTAGTGTTTCGGTACAGGTTAGGTGGCCGAAATGTGTGGTATGAATTATAGCCTGGTAATGCAGGGGTGCTCTCTGGAGCATTGAACCAGGTCTCTGGCACTGCACAAATGTCGATGTTCTCCATTTTAAGGAGTGCCTTGAGTGAGTGCATTTTGAGGTTTAGACTTCTAGCATTGAGTAGCATTACCCTCAGAGTTTGCTTGCTTGTACCTGTTACAGTGGTGAATTTGGCATTTTAATCTTGCCTATAAAGGCACTATAGGGGTGGCAAGAGCCTTAGCCAGTATCTGCAGTCCCAATGGCAAAAGGTGCAGGCCATCTCTGGCAAAGCTTTGTGGTCTGTCGACCATGTCGCCCCAGGCAGACAGATACTGGATCCCCCTAGAATTACTGTTTTTGAAGTCAATCATTTTGTCCTTGTGCTGTGATATCATTTTGGGTGATGGCAGGATGTTACTCAGGGCTAGGGTCATACCTGCCTGGGCTACAAGATCTGAGAGCTCCTCCATGTCTTTTTTCATATAATCCAGGGAGGTACGTCTCAGGTCATTCACACCAACATGGACAATGACAGAGTCCTATTTGTACTTGTTGTGGAGTGACCCGAGTGTGTGCATTATGTGGCAGATCCTGGCATCTGACAGGCAGCTGACAGTAACTTTCTTCTTGTTTAGCCTGGTAAGTGGGGCATCAGTGTGCCTGACTATAAAGTCACCTATGACTAGTGTGTTGGGTACATAGTTTTGCCTTATGGGCTGAGGTTGAGTGGCACACTGATTTTGTGGGCTATGTGTCATTTGGGTAGTGTTGGGGGTGGTGGTTGTCTGCATTTCAGCTTGGGAGGTCTCTGTTGCTTGGGCAGATTTTTATTGAGAGCCTCCATGAATGTGGGTGTGTGCTTTGTGTTTCTATGTGTGGGTTTTGGTAGTGTGGGTTTTGAAGGCCTATGTGTTGAGTGTGGTGTGGTGCAGGTGTTGACCTTCTCCTCTTGACTGTCTAGTCCAGTCTTGGTTGGAGAGAGCTTGGCTTCCAGTTTGGCTATATAAGGGCATCTCTCACAGGTTGTAGTGTTGGGTGGTAGGAAGAGAGGGTTGTCAGTGTACATGAGGCAATTGCTACATTGCCCCAAGATGCCCAGATTCCTCAGGTGGACAGGAGAAAACACAGAGAGCTGACCCATGGACATGTCTGGATAGGAGCTTATATATTTAAAAGCAAGTAATCTCCATTGTATCCCCGAAGTCTCAAAACAACCCACTAAACAAGTGTAGTGGGTCCAAAAACAAAACAGTGTAAGAAACTTCTCTGTGTGGAAGATTTTCAGTCCATACATCTCTAGTTAATCACTGTATATTAATCAGATCAGACAATAGTAGTAGAAGTAGTGAACTTAAACTCGTCAAGTCAAAACAAAACAAAACAAAACAAAAGATAATAATAAAAAATATATAATTGTACAGCATTACTAAGTATTCAAAAGTAATCCAAGCAAGGCAGGCAGATGGAAACAGACTTCCTGCCTGCCTTGCTTGGATTACTTTTGAATACTTAGTAATGCTGTACAATTATATCACCGGGATTCATGAAACTCGTCGCAAGGACGGCAGTAGGCTTGCACCGACAGTGCGGCATGAAGATGGCGCAGTAGTGCCAAATGCATATTAATGAAGGCTTGCTGCCGCCACAGCCACGTGCACAGGAAAGGAGTGTGAGTGCATAGGGCGTGTCGAAGTGCCACACGGAGGCATGGAAATGGCACCTGCCGACGTACAACCTAAAATGCTTGCATATAACAAGTTGCAAGATAGTAATCACATCTGTCAGTGTCCCTGGTTACTGAAACATATGCAAAGCATGCAAGAGAGTTCCTGCAAACACAAAGTGAAGAAGCAAACACAAATGCACGGCAGGGAATAACAGGTCCCTATCCCGTGAACAAATGACATAGAAGACCGTGTGGCTGTAGTCCAATGCCATTTAGATAGCTATACCAAGTGGAAATGAAACACATCATATGTTAGTGAGTCACCAGTAGGTACGTCCAACCCAATGGTGAGGGTCACCAGCTGACCCATAATGTGAGGGAGGGTACACAGCTGGGCAGATGTGTCCATAACAAAATACACGATAAATGGAGATATCTAGCGACCCTATATCCGAATCATATCCCACAAGGCATGTAATAGTCACATACAAAAGGTATGTCCATAGTTCACATACCAAATGTGATAGGAAATAGAATAAGCATGTAAACAAAACAGAAGGAGCATATAAACAGCCACAACAATGAGGAAACATGTAGGCCGAAAGGAACAATATTATCCATACCATTGACAGTGGGATTGTGTTGTCTAGTACAGTCGGATATGTGTAGGGAATATATCCCATCCTGGACATAGGAAAAGGTGGCATTCTACCAATGAGTAGAACAGGCTGCCAAAATCCGGAAATCAGAGGTACAAGCTGAACTTGTCAGGATGTGTCACAGTTGAACGAGTAATACCCGGGTATACCAACCATGTAATGAAAGTTAAGTATGGGCGTCTACCTATGTGCGTGAGGCATAGCATGTGGAAAGCAAACATGGCAGGGTAGTCCCCACAACCATAAAGGTACCAGACACATGTAGGGAATTAAATGTGTTACTCTGGCCGTGTCATAGGCCAACAACCAAAGCAGTGATTTATGGAGTGTGAGGAATCTGTGTGTGTGGGGAGATGGGTAATGGTACAATCCTCCAAGGTGATACTGTGTCTAATGCAGAATAGGTGAACTGGAGGTGTATGAGGGAGCAGCGGGTGAAGCTGAAAGAAACACAAACACATGTATAAACAGCTGCAATACAACCAGACAGGCCATACTGTAAAACACAATCCCACAAACATGAATATTGAAATGTGTGATACAAATCGCTAGACATGTCACTGGCACATACCCACAGATTGGTCCTGATGGAACTGGCCATAACAAATGCAACACACCTGGATGCATAATGGACTACCCAGCATCCCCTCCACATCACACAACCCACTCCCGTACCTGAACGTCCACCAAATCCAGCCATACTTGGCCTACTGGTTTGGTGCAGCCACAGCTACACATAGTGACCACTATGCATATGTGGTAGGTAGTGTCACCCTAGGCAGTTGCAGGATTGCACACTATGTATCCGTGGCATGTAAAACCCCCAGCACATTTTCATATAGCCAAAAAATGTTCATTATTTTCTTGTGGATTGGTCCAGTTTTTGGATATCCCTCATGGGATATGTAACCTGTGTAAACATTAGAATGGAAGACACAAAGTTCAGTAGATATCTGGACACAAGTTGGAATGTGCATTAGAGGTGCATGACACTGTCCAGCCCTAAGTGGTCATGCATAACCTACCACCCAGGATCAAACACCTGCCCGTGATGCACGTGTCCCGACACAAAAAAGCGGGAGAATATATTGCACACATTCGCATAGTGGCACATGGTATAAGGGTGATGAAGGTACTGACATAAACAGGATACCCCTGATCCACTGTGTGAGGGACAAGTAATGTGTGTGTAGGTGTGACCTGACCAACAATGGTACAATGCCAAATGTCATGTGACCGTAGGGAATAACTATGCACCATACTGCATGTAACAGTTGCCTAAAGCGGTCACGTCAGGATAGAATAAATGTAAGTCATACAAGAAACAGGCAAACAACAAAAGTGCCAAAGGTAGAAGGCTTATAGCTAGGAAACAAATGACTGTTCTAAACCTGCAGTGACCATGGCTATGTGTCGGCCCAAATAATCTGGTGTCCACAGTAGGGTTGTCATCTGTCCCGCTTTGCGAGGGATAGTGCATCATTGGACAGTTGTGTCCTGACAAAAGTCATTTCAAATGGCAAATGTCCTGGGATTGTAGGACATAATTATGTCCCATATGTTATGTAAAAGTAGCAGAAAAGAATTATTGCTGTATCTACAATACCTAAATGTTACAAAATCAGAATAAGAAAATAAACTGCTACAACAATAGGCTTTTATGTCGGCAAATAAGTAAAGTTATACTCGTTATACTGACCATGGGTATTTGTCAGCATGTAAAAACAGGTGTGTTCCAAAGTTGTCCCATCCTGGCCATGTGAAAAGGTGCCAACCTTAGTCCCAGAATACAGCACAACCCATACATATGTCAATGTCAACGATACCAATGGTCAGAGCATTCGCACAATAACTGGCCAGACCCTTAAACTCACAAAGCCAGTGCCCTTTGGGGGAAAGGTGTTGAATGAGAATGACTACTTACAACAATGAAGAGTAATAGATGCATTTAATTGCAGAAAATTAGTAGTATTACGAATCTGTCAACAGGTTCCAAGTTAATAGTACTAATATGGTAGAAGTGTCCGGGATTTTCCCTGAGTTGTCATATCCTTGTCCCTGTAGACACGAGTCTGAGTATCAGAGAGGTCCATACACAGAAGTACACCAACCAACTGTCCCAGATGTTGACTAGACTATTGCATACCTGTAGTAAATTTATAAGAGATGTCCAGAATAATATTCATTGTATGTATAAATGAATGAAATAGTCAAATGGGAAGGGAAACCACCCCCCAACCTGCATTATGTAGTGGAACAACTCCGCACACTAAATTATGTAGTGCTGACTCAATAATGTGGTCAGAAGTGCCCAAACACCTGCGTCTGTAAGGACAGGTAGACTGTGAAACTCTGGACTAGCTCTGGCCATGTGCTATGTCTGATCTTTGAACAGCACAAGGACAATGCTATTCACCAGTCGGCCGAGCCTAAACTCGGACCAGCACATGAAAACCCTGACAATCCAACATGCGTATGTGCAAGGACTATAAGCGTAGGGGTTATGAATATCCTTGAAGTGAGTAGACTCACAGCACGGATCCAGAGCAGTAGGAATCAGGGAATGTCCAAGTTGTGGTACTGCAGTTTTCCCAGCAGGTGAATGGATGCCTGCTGTGTAAGGGAAGTGGTGAGGCATATGTCAGAGTAACTATGAACCATGGGTATACATATAAATGAGCCTGAACACCAATAGTGTAGCGGTTACAGCATCTGCCCAACGTAAAGGCATTCCCGGTGCAAGTACGACTATAGCACATATTAATTGTGTAATGAATGCCTCTGTGCTGTAAAGTCAACAGTTATACATGTAAAGGTGACCACGTTCGCATGGGTCCATTAACCGGATTCCATCAAAGTGGTACTGTCATAAGGAATAAGGCACATGTAATCCTAAAGACGTGCCTGTAAACATATGTAAGTCAGAATACATAGATACAAGTGGGCTTGCGTGGGTGTACGCAGCTATTAGCATAGCAAATGTATGTTGTCTTCTACAGCTGTAACTGTCATATATATATATACTTATATATATATATATATATATATATATATATATATATATATATATATATATATATATATATATATATATATATATATATATTAGGAACGCTGAAAGATGAAAGCAAACCTAAGGGTTGTGAAGGGAATCCAGAGCAATTTAGGAATTATGAACTGCTCGCAGCGTATGTCACATAAAGCTGCACAAGTGTGGGTAGAGCACCGCTCTCCACACCAGAGGCAGGGCTATACCAGTGGCCATAATATCGTTGAAGTGCTACGTCAACATTATAAACACACGGAATGTAGGACATGTTGCGACCACCTACAGTTGTAACATGCAAATTGTTCGTAATGCATAACACCAGGAAAGGCAAGTATGTGCAAATATTAATGGATGGTGAGCCTGTGAATACACGAGGCTGTACAAAATGTGTGTAGGGCCCCAACGCTCATGAGAGGGCAATGTGTAAAGGCGTGTCATGGCTGCGATATCAGGTGAATAATGTCTGTTATGCAGGGAAACTCAACACGGGTGTACAGGAGAAACCATGGATATGCGAGTATGGACACAGGAGTGATAGGGTATGTTGCGCCGGGTGCAATGGAGCAGCCCGTGGAGGTCAGCTAGTAGCGTTACCTCCATTTCAAATGCTCAAAATGGGACATTTTCTGTAGAAATGTCAGATTTGCAGGACAAAACATACCCATGACCAGTACAAATGATAGAACTTCACATATCTGCCAAAATAAAAGCTTATTCGTGTAGCATTTGAGTTGCTTATGCTATTTCATATAACATGTAGGTGTTTCAGAGAAAAAATAACTGTTTTATGAAACTAGGAAAGAAAACGTAGGAAATATTTTCATACAATAATCTCAGGACACCTGCCATTTTGTCAATTTTTCGCAGGACATAACTTCCCAAAGCGGGACTGTACCTCACAAAGTGGGACAGGTGGTAACCCTAGCTAGCACCTAGTTGCAATTTCCAGATAGAGTGTCGTTTGCATGGAGACATGCGTGAATGGGCATATCGTTGTCAGACATTGTGCATCAGGTCTGGCAGCACAGCACGTATAACCTATACGCCACCCATGAGCAGAACGGAGTTCTGCTGTGTCAACCCCAAACCGAGAATAGCAGAAAGACACAACTACATGAAGACAACAATTTGTCGACGTACACTCACAGTAACACATACACACATCCTATCAACAGTAATAATATGAATGTGTACAGAAACAAACACAGTAGCAGGAATAATAGGCTGTGCATATGAGGAATAAGTCAAACTATCAGAACCCAGCTAGCAGCGGCACCCCAGACATGAAAAACCTACGACATCTGTCCGCTGCATAATGTACAATATACTGAGCACAAGTTCACCGGAGTGAAGTACCGGTGTCAGAATGACCAAGGCAATAGTATGCTTTTGAAGCAGGGATAAAACCAATATGCATGTGTAGGTGTCAATGTCCAGGAAATGTATAGGTTAACGGACACACATATGTATATATAGATAAAAACGTATATATACACATAGCTATAATAATTTACATGCACATTTATATCCATACGGATATATATATATATATATATATATATATATATATATATATATATATATATAGATAGATATATATATATATATATATATATATATATATATATATATATATATATATATATACACACACACACACACACACACACACACACACGCACACACACACACACACACAGACACACAGACACACACACACACACACACACACACACACACACACACACACACAAGGATATACTACGGATATAGATAGATAGATAGATATATATACACAAACAACAGGTAGTGATATATACACATACACACAAAACAAACTATATGTCAGTGCAGATATACATATTCACATAAATAGGTTACTTCACAGCAATTAGTGGTAACATATTTACAGCCCGGGCATTTGTGACTGGGAGGTCCAGTAAAGAAACATTGTACCCCCCACATCACCCAGCTAGGCTGGACAGACATACAGACAGGCAATACAGATCAATACACTGCCGCTGTCCAAAACACTGGTAGGAAAGGACCAGTGGGAGAGTTCTGCAAGGTCTACACTTTAAACATGGATAACGGTGTCCCTTGTGGGATGCCAAAAAGTAAAGTATGAAAGAATCTGTTGACATTAATATGAGCAAGATGTAAGTGTACACAAAACAGTAGGTTGTGCCAGTGTGATAATACATGGGTTGACGAAACATACGACTTGTGACCCGAGATGGGGAGAGTGGGCAATGTGTAGGGGTGTGCTCATACCCCAGCTGCGCTCGCAGTAAGTATTTGTCACGACTGCTGTAGAGGGGTGCCAGGTAGGTGGACCATGGGTATGCATTAATGGGCTTAAGTGTGCAGGTGCTGGTTGGCAGAGATGTAGTAGGCCCGCCCAGTGGAAGTCATTAATATTCCTATGTGGGCATAGCGTATGCCTACACTTCCCAAACCTGAAGAGCACATCTACCGGATAGTTTGTAAACCATCGGGGAATACAGAGAGACCTACACAGTGCCCTGTACCTGAGTAGCATGGACGTCCATAGTTATGTATCAGAATGTACCAAAGTCCAAAGAAACACTGACAGAACTACTGATATTCGGTGAACAGGTGGCAGAATACAGGTAATGACAGATGACAACATGTATGAGTCATAAGCAGCATGTACCTCGACAAACGTGAATGAATACATATGTTCTGTGACTGTGAATGTGTCTGGTTAATAGAACCAATTGTCTAAATGTGTCTCGCAGGGTGTTATGCATTGTTCCTGATACGGTGTTCAGTCACACCCATTGGTATGTGAGTTCTGCTACTGACGGAAACCGCATAAGTTGCTGACCACTTCAGGTAGATGATAGCATAATAGAAGAGGTTAAACACCCGTACGCCTGTGAGGGACACACCCATCTGGGCAGTTGTGTCCTGCAAAATGACAGTTATGGCACATGGCCTGTGCATACCTCTCAACTGTCCCCGAATTTCATGGGCGTCCCTGATTTTGACCCAAATTTCAACTCTGTCCCTCTTAATCCCTCCTAAAACTAGTGACCTTTGGAGAAAAGGTGGTGCATTACACTTAATGACAACTGACAATAATTAAGAGTTACAATTTTACTTCAGAAAATGTGTGTTAATTCATATGCACTGATTCTGTCAATGTATCAGGTTAATAGCACTAATATTTTAAAGTTGTCCCTGATTGTCCCTGTTTTTCCCTGACTTGTCCCTGATGCTGTTGAAATTTGTCCCCAACTGGTTGAGAGGTCGGGGCCTGTGAGTTCGAGAATGGAGGCCATATAGTGTGTGTAGTGGTGTCAGACATCACTTTGTTGTATTAGTAACAGCTACATGTAATAGGAAACAGTATTATCAATTATAATGCTACATGAATAACCTTAACATATGTAAACCGTGGAGGTCGTCCGTGTACTACTGGCTGTGGTTCAGACCTCTCAACCAATTGGGGACAAATTGCAACAGAATTACGGATAAGTCAAGAAAACACAAGGACAATCAGGGACACATTTAAAATATTAGAGCTATTAACTGGAAACATTGACAGAATCAGAGCATATGAATTAATACACATTTTCTGAAGTAAAAGAAGTTTGTAACTCTTACTTATTGTCATTATTCATTGTGTGATTCACCACCTTTCCTCCAAATGTCACTAGTTTTAGGAGAGATTAAGAGGGACAGAGTGAAAATATGATTCAAAATCAGGGACGGCCCTGAAAATCAGGGACATTTGAGAGGTATGCCGTGGGTATGTGTTGCCTCGACACATGTGATAGCTCTACATATAGGGTCAATAGGTCTGCAACCAGTCTGAATGGCCAAAGTGGAACCTGGTCTGTAGAACTGTCAGATGTACCAGGGCAGAACATACATACAGCCATGCATAGTACAGAAATATACATATCGGAGCAAATCAAAGCATAGTCTAGCAGCAGAATAGTTGCTTATGCTGCTACATATGACATATCGACGTGTCAGGTATACAAGACTTGTAACAAGAAACCAGCACAGACACCTACAACATGTGAAGGTCCCCTAATCAGGACAGTTGCAATGGCTAGAGTATTGTCCATACCACTCAACTGTCCCTGAATGTCAGGTACATCCCTGCATTCGACTGAAAGTCTAACTGTGTCCCTCTTAATCCCTCCTAAATGTTGTGCCTGTTGAAGGAAAGGTGGTGAATTGCACTCACTGACTAATGACAATAAGTAGGAGTTATAAACAACTGTTATGTCACAATATGTGTATTATGTCATATGCTCTGATTCTGTCAATGTGTCAAGTTAATAGCACTACATTTGTCCCTGCTTTTCATGACCTGTCCCTGAGTCTGCAGAAATATGTCCCCAATTGGTGGAGAGTTCTGGTATTGTCACATATGATGTATGATGAGGGACTGTCCCATGCAAAGTGGGAAAGGTGTCACTCCTACAGTCTCCCGTCGTGCAATCTGAAAGGTGGTCAACGTGCAGTTGGTATGCGGTAGCATGGCTCGGCAGACCGCTGTATTAACAAACTCAAGTCACATGTCAGCATTGCAGAGTATCAGTTCCCATGTATCAGGAAGATGGAAGCAGATTTTATGAGGAACACGCATATAATATGATTACGTCACTGGACAGGCCACCGAGTCCGTACAGTTGAACGGCTGCTGTCACAAAATGGTTACACATACCTGACACTGTAGTCATGTAGTCCGATGGAATACGCAACACAAGGGATCGCACACACCCAGCGTGAGTGACAAATGTAAGCGGACATGTCGGAGAGCGAGCGGCTGTAAACGTGTTTGTCTACCAGTATTCCAGTAGTGCCCTGTCAAAGAAATGTGGAGTGTAAATGTGTATAAAGTGCTGTGACCAGAGGTCAGCAGTGCTTAACACTGTGCAAACCCACGCACAACAGCTCCCACCTGCTGGACTGTGCCTTACCCGGTTTGTATCTAAAGGCATTGGCATGTCCGCAAACAAAGAACCGCCCTATACACATGATGGTAGACATACCCTGCACACATAGCTCATGTGACTGAACAATAGACCATGGCAGATGTACAGACAATAGACCACAAACACCATACAGCACAGATATCCAACAGTATAGCAATGTACTGGCAGATATGTCCAGACCACTGGTGTGTGTGTATGCTTGGCCATCCTGTGTATCAGTGTGTGAGCATGCCCGGTATGACTGTTGCGCATGTTGTAGACTGACAATACCATCATGTGTGTGAGCATGCAAAGTATGGTCAACTGTATTGTATGTGTCACATGTCCAGATAGTTAGTACTGTGTTGCTGACCCCTCCGTTCTACACAGACAGGTGACATGCTGTGTCTGCAGGGTAGCTAATGGTCATGTGGCATTGACAGTTGCTACATGTCTGTATAGCGTGGGAGGACATGCAACCACAGTCCTACACAGCACCGTGGCTCACATGTGTAGGTGTGATGGTGGGCACAGCCAACAGTTGTACACATCTGCTGCTACTGTACAGTCTGCCAGGCACTCCATGTCAGTGTGTGGACCTACCTAAATTGCTGGTTGCAGGGATACCAGGGTACGTCAGTTCCCAGCTTTAATTACCAGCACAATGGTGTTGGACGTCCTATTACACATCCTACATCAAACAGCCTGGCCTGCTGTCATCTGTGTGTGTCATATGGGGTTGGGGTCTGTCAGTGGGCATATCCATAGGCCATCGTATATCATTTGTCTGTATTGGTCCACATCTGTCCAGCTGCCTGGGACGTGTGTGGGCTGTATGGACACACATGATGGTCAGCCCATAATCTGCAGTGGGTAGGACACCCTGTGTACTACAGGCTACCATTGTGAACCCTGTATGTGCTACAGAGGTCATGGTGCCACTATGGATGTGTACTGTCTGCTGCCCTAACATTTTGCCACCGCAGTCACTTGTATGTTCACATACATACCAGAGCAATGGGTAAGTACACATTGTAATACAACCGCCACTTGTTAGGTCAATACCCAGGTTGTGTTACGGATGCACACAGTGCACCTCCCTTACATGGCCGAGCACAGGTACTGTCATGTTTGGCATCCATGGTACTGTGTGCGGGTCAGAGAGAGGAAATCCGTGGGTACCTACTGTGTCAGTGCATATGCCTTGTGTTGCCTCTTTGCCAAGGGCAGGTCATACTGTGCACGGGCTGTCACCGACTGTGCCCTACACAGGTAGTTCCTTCACCAAGTCACACTGTGCCTGTACAGGCCTTGGCAGTGGTGTTGGGCTGTGTGGCCCTGCCCCATGCCGTTTGTGCTGCAACTGTTACTGCAGGCTAGCATTGTGTAGCATAGCAAATAACATAACAACATATATGCATGTAACTTGTGAATACTGCAGAGCCCCTACAGATGTGTCTGGATACCAGAACTGTGAATCGAGCATCCCAAACACATGCACATGTATATGTCTTGCCTGTGCATCTGCCTCAGTATGGTGTGAGTGTTCAGGTGTGTGTGCATTGCTGATGGGTGTTATAAGCCACTACACCAGTGTTTACCTAGCATCCACCACTGGGAGACTGTAGGGGATGTCCACATAGGCACCGGTGTGCTACCGCTGTGTCAGACTCCATATATCGGACACATCACGGCTTCCAGGGCAGACAGCACACACATTCAATGTCATGCCCTGGCCATCAGATAGGGCCTAGCTGTTGGAGGGTATGCCCCTACACTGACTGTAGGCCCTACCCTGCTCCCGGGTGGTGTTACGTGTGCAGGCTATAGCACCCAGTACCCCAGGGTACTCATCCATGTGGTGGACCAGGTTCATATTGCAGGTCCACTAATCACGTATGTGGAGGACCTGTATGTGCTCACTAGCATGTTTTGACATGACATCTGTGAAGTGGTGCAATACTCTGGATGCAGATGCCTGTGAGATACCCATGATATCCCCAGTTCTTCTGTGTCAGTTACCTGTTGCTAGTACACCTAGGACAACACATCCCGTGGTATCCACTGTGATGCATTCCCCTCGGCCTGTGTGATGTATTAGGCACAGGTCAAAAGCTGCTGTAGTGCTCCAACAT